>NC_057810.1:575794891-575797759 GCF_018294505.1 Triticum aestivum
GAAGAAGAAGAAGAAGAAGAAGAAGAAGAAGAAGAAGAAGAAGAGGAAGAAGAGGAAGAAGAAGAAGAAGAAGAAGAAGAAGAAGAAGAAGAAGAAGAAGACACCCCGACCCACACCCCGACACTACATCCACGTCCCACAAGTGATCGACCATCATCGGCCACCAGAACTATTGTTACGGGACGCCGGGCGCCGGCTTCACATGTGGGATGTGGATCTAGTGTTCAAGTCGACCGCCTCATATAACTTGCACCGATGGTAGTTGCTATTTAGTTTACCCGGAAACAAGCAGGTTAATTAGGGGGTTCCTTGGTGTCGATGGTACCCTAAATAGAAAGTATCGTCAGTGCGAGGCACATGTGGCTGTCGATGTCGAATACTACATCCACGTCCCACAAGTGACACAGGGGTCCTACGTCCAGCAGCAACCGTTCTCGCTGTCGATGGCGGTCGAACACCATTGCGAATTTGTCTGGCAGCCTCAGAGATGACAATTGAAAGCTAAGTGTTGAAACTTGAAAAACCCAAACTAACTCAACCCGATTTGGTTGTCTGAAATTTAAAAACTTGGCTTTAATCCTCATCGCAGAGGGTGCCAGACAAATTCGTGAAGGTGTTCGACCGTCATCAGCCACCAGAACTATTGTTGCGTGACGTCGGGCGCCGGCTTCACTTGTGGGATGTGGATCTAGTGTTCAACGCCGACCGCCTCATGTAACTTGCACCGATGGTAGTTGCTATTTAGTTTACCCGGGGACTAGCGGGTTAGGGGGTTCCTCGGTGTTGATGGTATCGTAAATAGCAAGTATCGTCAATGCGAGGTACATGTGGTCGTCGATGTCGAATACTTGCTATGTTACTCATCTTTTGATTTAAATGTGCAGTTATTTTGTTGCTGCGAGGGTCTAGTGTTCGATGAGCTCCGCCCATGTGTTCGTTGGTGAGCACAAATGACATCTCCTCCTCCCCCCTTCATTTGCTATGTTCCGGTCTTCGTGCCGATGAAACTTGCTAGCTATTGGTGTCAATCATCAGTATGCATAACCACTATGCATCTCCCGTTTGAAAGGGTTACATCTATAAATATGCATGCATTTGCATATTTATAATTGTGATTCTTTCAAATTGTCCAACATTATCCATGGACAACCCGAGTATGTGTAGATTGGGTTCGTTTTCCCATATGCTATGCTCCGGATCTGATGCAGAATTTCGTCAGTGCCTCCCTATTGTTCTCCGGGCACACATCCTCTCTGCTTATTGCCGAGACGTGTATCAGGAGAACAACGGGGAGGTGCTGCCAAAAAATTTCGTCGGATCCGGAGCAGAGCATGGGAAAACGAACCCAATCTACACATACTCGGGTGGGATTAGGACCTATCTTTACCTATTAGCGTGTAGGTTGCATGGACGTAATAAAACTGACAAACTCCATTAACTGATGGATATGGTTTGCTTAATTATGTATATATTTCTTGTGTGTCCAGTAGGAAGTCAATATGAGTGATCGTGCCTGGATGTACACCAGTTACACTAGTCAGAAAGTTTGGACCAAGGAATGGTTAACAAAAACCAAGGGGTTTGTTAGAGCCACATTTGCAAATGGCCAGGAATTAAGCTAGTGCCCCTATGCCCGGTGCGACAACTATAAAAAGAGGGACTAGCTTGAAATGAGTAAAGACCTGCAGAAGTTTGGTTTTGTGCCTGATTACACGGTCTGTACATTACATGGTGAGTCTGCCCAATGTGCCAGAGCCGAGGTGGTTCGTCATCGCACCGACGAGCATGGTACCGGGATCGCAGACATGGTGCAAGACTTTGACGGTGCTCGGGACTCGGATGAGGAGATGGAGGAATCTGCAAAGGCCTTCACTGAAATGTTGGAGTCCTCAAAACGTCCTCTCCACGAGCACACTGAGCTTTGTCAGCTGGATGCCATCTCACAAATAATGGCTTTGAAGGCTCAATTCAACTTGGGCAGAGAATACTACGACATGATGATGACAGTATTCAAACGATTTCTACCCAAAGGCCATGTGCTACCTCCAAACTTGTACCAGTCAGCAAAATCCTCCGTGCTCTTAAGATGCCCTGTGAGAAGATCACTACTAGGGAAAATCCTATACACAGAAACTTACCAGCAGCGCTGCTCAAAATACAACGCTACTGCTACTTAGCAGTAGCGTGTGATAGCAAAACGCGTTGCTGAAAGGAAAATAGCAGTAGCACGTCCTCCGCAAAACGCGCTACTCCTCTAATTGCCATGACCTTGCCCCCCGCTAGTTTTAGCAGCAGCACCCTATAATGAACCGCGCTACTGCTATTCAGATTAGCTGTAGCGCGTTTCGGCAAATGCGCTACAACTATCCCTACCTTATCCCCACGCGCACGACCGACCCTCTCTCTCACTCACACTCTCACTCTCGCCCGCGTGCCGATAACCGTCGTCCTGCGTCACCGCCGCCGCCGCCTTCGTCCGTCCGCCGCCGAGGTACTCGCCTCCTTCCGTCCCTCCTCCCTCCTCCTCGCACATCCTCCCTCCGCCTGCGGCCGCCCCTCCCTCCTCCACCGCCACCCTCCTTCCTCCGCCTGCGGCCGCCCCTCCTCCCTCTGCCGCCGGCAGCCCTCCTCCCACCGCCCTCGACCTCATCGCCGCCACCCGAGCCCACCCAGCACCGCCGCCTCCCGATCCCGATCCCGCCCTCGCCGCCCCTAGCTACCTCTCCGTCGCCCCCACCCCCTCCCACTAGTTAGTACTAGAATTAGTAGTAGTAGATGTTAATTTAGGGTTCATAGCTAGTACTAGATGTTGCTTAGTTAGTACTAGATTTTTAGTACTGGTAGGTGTTAATTTAGGGTTCACATTAG
>NC_057810.1:576097830-576305097 GCF_018294505.1 Triticum aestivum
TTTGACTACATCAACCGCGTTATTGAAATGCTTCCGCTTTTGGTCTACAAGGGTACGTGGACACACTCTCCCCTCTCGTTCCTATGCATCACCTAGATAGATCTTGTGTGATCATAGGAAAATTCTAAAATTACTGCGTTCCCCAACAATTGTATCAGAGCCAGGCTATGCGTAGATGTTATATGCATGAGTAGAACACAAAGAGTTGCGGGCGATATAGTCACACTGCTTACTACCATGTCATACATTGATTAGGCGGTATTGTTGGATGAAGCGGCCCAGACCAACATTACATGACCGCATTCATGAGACTGGTTCTACCGACGTGCTTCGCACACAGGTGGCTAGTGGGTGTCTGTTTCTCCAACTTCAGTTGAATCAAGTTTGACTACGCCCGGTCCTTGTTGAAGGTTAAAATAGCACACCTGATGAAAAATCATTGTGGTTTTGACGCGTTGGTAAGAACGGTTCTTGCTAGAAGCCTGTAGCAGCCATGTAAAACTTACAACAACAAAGTAGAGGACGTCTAACTTGTTTTTGTAGGGCTTGCTGTGATGTGATATGGTCAAGACATGATGTGATATAATTTGTTGTATGAGATGATCATGTTTTGTAACAAAGTTATCGGCAACTGGCAGGAGCCATATGATTGTCGCTTTATTGTATGCAATGCAATCGCCATGTAATTGTTTTAATTTATCACTAAGCGATAGTGATAGTCGTAGTAACAATAGTTGGCGAGACGACAATGATGCTACGATGGAGATCAAGGTGTCGCGCTGGTGACGATGGAGATCATAACGATGCTTCGGTGATGGAGATCATTGATGACCCACAAGTATAGGGGATCTATCATAGTCCTTTCGATAAGTAAGAGTGTCGAAGCCAACGAAGAGCAGAAGGAAATGACAAGCGGTTTTCAGTAAGGTTTTCTCTGCAAGCACTCAAATTGTAGGTAAAAGATAGTTTTGTGATAAGATAAATTATAACGAGTAACAAGCAATGAAAGTAAATAAAGTGCAGCAAGGTGGCCCAATCCTTTTTGTAGCAAAGGATAAGCCTGGACAATTTCTTATAATGAGAAAAAAGCTCCCGAGGACACATGGGAATTATCATCAAGCTAGTTTTCATCACGCTCATATGATTCGCGTTCAGTACTTTGATAATTTGATATGTGTGTGGACCGGTGCTTGGGTACTGCCCTTACTTGGACAAGCATCCCACTTATGATTAACTCCTATTGCAAGCATCCGCAACTACAAAAGAAGTATTAAGGTAAACCTAACCACAACATTAGAAAAATGGATCCAAATCAGCCCCTTATGAAGCAACGCATAAACTAGGGTTTAAGCTTCTGTCACTCTAGAAACCCATCATCTACTTATTACTTCCCAATGCCTTCCTCTAGGCCCAAATAATGGTGGAGTGTCATGTAGTCGACGTTCACATAACACCACTAGAGGAAAGACAACATACATCTCATCAAAGTATCGAACGAATACCAAATTCACATGACTACTAATAGCAAGACTTCACCCATGTCCTCAGGAACAAACATAACTACTCACAAAGCATATTCATGTTCATAATCAGAGGAGTAATAATATGCATTAAGGATCTGAACATATGATCTTCCACCAAGTAAACCAATTAGCATCAACTACAAGGAGTAATCAACACTACTAGCAACCCACAGGTACCAATTTGTGGTTTTGATACAAGATTGGATACAAGAGATGAACTAGGGTTTTGAGAGGAGATGGTGCTGGTGAAGATGTTGATGGAGATTGACCCCCTCCCGATGAGAGGATCATTGGTGATGACGATGGTGATGATTTCCCCCTCCCAGAGGGAAGTGTCCCCGGTAGAACAACACTGCCAGAGCCCTAGATTGGTTCGCCAAGGTTCCGCCTCGTCGCGGCGGAGTTTCGTCCCATAAGCTTTCCTCTGTTTTTTCCAGGGTAAAAGCCGTCACATAGTAGAAGATGGCCATTGGAGGGTGATGACCCGCAAGTATACGGGATAGTTGTAGCCTCTTTTGATAACTAAGAGTGTTGAACCCAACGAGGAGCTAAAGGTAGAACAAATACTCTCTCAAGTCCTATCGGCCACTGATACGACTCTACGCACGCTTGACGTTCGCTTTACCTAGAACAAGTATGAAACTAGAAGTACTTTGTAGGTGCGATAAGATAGGTTTGCAAGAAAATAAAGAGCAAGTAAATAAAAAGTAGGGGCTGTTTAAAGTAAAGAAACAACTAAAGTAAATATAGCGAGTGTGGAAAAGTGGTGGTAGGAGTTGTGGAATTGTCCATAGGCAACTGACTACGTGACTAGACCGGTAATCACTATTGCATTTCTATTTGAGGGAGAGGCATAAGCTAACATATTGTCCCTTACTTGGAATTTTATGCACTTATGATTGGAACTCTAGCAAGCATCCGCAACTACTAAAGATTCATTAAGGTGAAACCCAACCATAGCATTAAAGCATCAAGTCCCCTTTTATCCCATACGCAAACAACCTACTTACTCGGGTTTGTGTTTCCGTCACTCATGCAACCCACCATAAGCAAATCATAAACATATTGCAAACCCTATAGCGGGAATCCCTCACGCTTGCGCGACATGAAGGGCACAATAGGTAAGCACCAATAATAAAACATGCAACTCAAACCAATCATAGCAATTCATCAATCACCGATAGGACAACAAAAATCTACTCAGACATCATAGGATGGCAACACATCATTGGAAAATAATATGAAGCATAAAGCACCATGTTCAAGTAGAGGGTACAATGGGTTGCGGGAGAGTGGACCGCTGAATATAGAAGGGGGAAGGTGATGGAGATGTTGGTGAAGATGACGGCGGTGTTGGTGAAGATCGCGGTGATGATGATGGCCTCCGGCGGCGTTCCGGCGCCATCGGAAGCAAGGGGGAGAGATCCCCCCCTTCTTATTCTTCTTCCTTGACCTCCTCCCTAGATGGGAGAATGGTTTCCCCTCTGGTCCTTGGCTCCCATGGCTTGGGAGGGGCGAGAGCCCCTCCGATATTGGATCTATCTCTCTGTTTCTGCGTTCTCAGATTCTACCCCTTCACCGTTTCCTTTATTTCTGGAGATCCGTAACTCCTATTGGGGTGAATCTTTCGCCCAGATCTTTCTCATAAAATTAGCTTTTTTTGCGCCAAAAGAAGAGCGTCAACCGCCTTACGGGTGGCCCACTAGAGCCCAGGCCGCGCCCAACGGGGAGGGCGCGCCCCCCTGTCTCGTGGCCACCCCGGACACCGTTTCGCGTTGATTTTACTTCCCAAAAATCATAAATATTCCAAAAAAATCTCCGTCCGTTTCTATCATGTTTGGACTCTGTTTGATATTGGGTTTCTGCGAAACAAAAAACATGCAACAGACAGGAACTGGCACTGGGCACTAGATCAATATGTTAGTCCCAAAAAATAGTATAAAAAGTTGCCAAAAGTATATGAAAGTTGAATAATATTGGCATGGAACAATCAAAAATTATAGATACGACAGAGACATATCAGCATCCCCAAGCTTAATTCATGCTCGTCCTCGAGTAGGTAAATGATAAAAAAAGATAATTTTTGATGTGGAATGCTACCTAGCATAATCTTGATCATATGTGTAATCATGGCATGAATATTAAGACACGAGTGATTCAAAGCAATAGTCTATCATTTGACATAAAAAACGATAATACTTCGAGCGTACCAATAAAGCAATCATGTCTTTTCAAAACAACATGGCCAAAGAAAGTCATCCCTGCAAAATCATATAGTCTGGTTGTTGCTCTATCTTCATCACACAAAGTATTTAATCATGCACAACCCCGATGACAGGCCAAGCAATTGTTTCATACTTTAATAATCTCAAACTTTTTCAACTTTCACGCAATACATGAGCGTGAGCCATTGTCATAGCACTACAGGTGGAATAGAAAATGATGGTGGGGGTTATGTGGAGAAGACAAAAAGGGAGAAAGTCTCACATCAACGCGGCTAATCAATGGGTTATGGAGATGCCCATCAATTGATGTCAATGCGAGGATTAGGGATTGCCATGCAACGGATGCACTGGAGCTATAAGTGTATGAAAGATCAAACTAAAAAATAAGTGGGTGTGCATCCAACTTGCTTGCTCATGAAGACCTCGGGCATTTGAGGAAGCCCATCATCGGAATATACAAGCCAAGTTCTATAATGAAAATTCGCACTAGTATATGAAAGTGAAAGCATAGGAGACTCTCTCTATGAAGAACATGGTGCTACTCTGAAGCACAAGTGTGGTAAAAGGATAGTAACATTGCCCCTTCTCTCTTTTTCTCTCATTTTTTATTTTCTTTTTTTCTCTTTTTTTGGTGGGCTTCTTTGGCCTCTTTTTTTATTTGGGCTTCTTTGGCCTCTTTTATTTTTCATAAAGTCCGGAGTCTCATCCCGATGTGGGGGATAGTCTCCATCATCCTTTCCTCACTGGGGCAATGCTCTAATAATGATGATCATCACGCTTTTATTTACTTACAACAAAGATATGACTCTATATGAATGCCTCCGACGGTGTACCGGGATGTGCAATGATCTAGCGTAGCAATGACATAAAAAACGGCCAAGCCATGAAAAAATCATGCTAGCTATCTTACGATCATGCAAGGCAATATGACAATGAATGCTCAAGTCATGTATATGATGATGATGGAAGTTGCATGGCAATATATCTCGGAATGGCTATGGAAATGCCATGATAGGTAGGTATGGTGGCCGTTTTGAGGAAGATATAAGGAGGTTTAAGTGTGACAGAGCATATCGTATCACGGGGTTTGGATGCACCGGCGAAGTTTGCACCAACTCTCAAGGTGAGAAAGGGCAATGCGCGGTACCGAAGAGGCTAGCAATGATGGAAAGGTAAAAGTGCGTATAATCCATGGACTCAACATTAGTCATAAAGAACTCATATACTTATTGCAAAAATCTACAAGCCATTGAAAACAAAGTACTACGCGCATGCTCCTAGGGGGATAGATTGGTAGGAAAATACCATCGCTCGTCCCCGACCGCCACTCATAAGGAAGACAATCAATAAATAAAATTGTGCTCCAACTTCATCACAAAGCGGTTCACCATACGTGCATGCTACGGGAATCACGAACCTCAACACAAGTATTTCTACTAATCCACAACCACCCACTAGCATGACTCTAATATCACCACCTTTATATTGCAAAACTATTGCAAGGAATCAAACATATCATATTCAGCGATCTACAAGTTTATGTAGGATTTTATGACTAACCATGTGATTGACCAATTCCTGTCATCTCTCTAAATAGATATAAGTGAAGCAAGAGAGTTTAATTATTTCTACAAAAGATATGCCCACGCTCTAACAAATATAAGTGAAGCAAAAGAGCATTCTACAAATGACGGTTTTCTATGTGAAGAGAAACAGGCAATCCAAACTTCAAATGATATAAGTGAAGCACATGAAGCATTCTATAACGCCACACTCAAAAGATTTAAGTGAAGTGCAATGAGCATTCTATAAATCAACCAAGGACTATCTCATACCAGCATGGTGCATAAAATAAAAATTAAAACTAAATGCAAAAGACGCTCCAAGACTTGCACATAATGCATGAACGAAACGAATTCGAAAACATACCGATACTTGTTGAAGAAAGAGGGGATGCCTTACGGGGCATCCCCAAGCTTAGACGCTTGAGTATCCTTGAATATTTACTTGGGGTGCCTCGGGAATCCCCAAGCTTGAGCTCTTGCCTCTCTTCCTTTTCCTCATATCGAGACATCCTCGATTAGACACTACATCCACACAAAACTTCAACAGAAAACTCGGTAAGATCAGTTAGTATAATAAAGCAAATCACCACTCTAAGTACTGTTGCAAACCTATTCATATTTTGTTTTTGCATTGTGTCTACTGTAACATAACTTTTTCATAACTTAATCCACTGATATAAATTGATAGATTCATCAAAACAAGCAAACTATGCATCAAAAACAGAAACTGTCAAAAACAGAATAGTCTGTAGCAATCTGAACATCCACCATACTTCTGGTACCCCAAAAATTCTACCAAAATTAGGAAAAGTAAACAAGTTGTATAGCAAGATAGTGCAATAGGAATCAGAACCAATTGACGTTCCAGTTAAAAAATTTAAAATTGCGCACTACAGCCAAAGTTTTTGTCCTGCATCGTACAAACCAGCAAGCATTGTAAACATCCTAAAGGCACACCTTAGCACATTATTTTTATAAAACAATGGAATTGTACAAGGGGATAATTATTTTTGTTGAAAAGTTTCTGTAATTAAGATTCACAAAGTTTCTGTGAGCATGAACAAAGTTCAAGGAGCTCTCCCGCTTCAACAATGCTTGTCTTTCTCACTTTCACTTTCCTTTTTGAAAAGTTTTTAGGTTCCCCTCTTTATTTATTTTTGTTTTTAAACTATATAAAAGCACTCAACATAAAATGACTCTCTAAAACTTCCGGATTGTCTCCCTGGCAGCGCTTTCTTTGAAGCCATTAAGCTAGACATTTAGTGCTCAAGTAATGAATCCACCCGGATCCCAAGGTATATCAAAGCCAATTTGAATTAACAATGATTTGTAATTTAGTAGTGAGCACAAAGTAACATATATCATGAAACAATGAAGTCTAACTCTCTTTCTATGCATCGGCATGTCATAAAAGAACAATTCATGCACACCAAGTAAAGGCCAATGCATAGTATAAGCAGTTTCTTGCAATTTCATCGTGTTGGAAACATAAAGAGGCAGAGATAGAGTTCCTCTCTCATAATAATTGCAAGTAGGAGCAGCAAGCACATGCATATTATATTCATCAAAATCATCATGTGCAATGGTAAAAGGCAACCCAACAATATAATCCTTACTAAGCACAAACTTCTCCGATATAGTGTAGTCGGGAGAATTCAAAAAGATAATAGGACTATCATGCGTGGGTGCAATAGCAAAAATTTCATGTTTAACATAAGGAACTATAGCAAGTTCATCTCCATAAGCATAATTCATATTGGTATCTTGGCCACAAGCATAGCAAGCATCATCAAAAAGGGATATTTCAAACAAATTCAAGGGATCATAGCAATCATCCTTCGGTAAGCACGAAGGGGAATTAAATAATGTATGAGTTGGAGGGTTACTCTTATTAGAAGGTGGGCACGGGTAGCTAATCCGCTCTTCCTCCTTTTGTTCTTCGCTCTCCTCCTCATCTTTTTCATCCAATGAGCTCACTGTTTCATCAATTTCTTCTTCCATGGCTTCTTGTAAAATATTAGTCTCTTCTTGGAAAGTGTTGACTTTCTTCATAAAAGCATTAATATAGTAATTGTATTCATAATTTTCATAGCAATATCCAAGTATAGCAAGATTTTCCGGCCTATAACCATCATCATCAAAAGCTTCATACTTTTCAAACAAAGCTTCAATATCATAGGCAGCCTTAAAAGCAATAAATTCTTCTGTTTGTTCCACATCATAGTAATCATATATACCATTAGCATAAGAAGCTAAGGTTTCATTATCATTAAATTTGCATGAAAAGGGGAGGTGTGGAGCCTCCATCCTAGAGCAACAAGTAATATCATATCTCAAGCATAGATTGCAGCCATACCAATGCAACATAATAAATTGATCCCATAATAGTTTCCCTTTTTGTGTCGAGCGATAATCCCTAAAGTATTCACGTTGATCCAACGTGTCTCCCATTATAAAGTTGAATGGGGTTTTCTCAGGATTATCAAAGTAGTACATAATATCTCTCACATAATGAGAATCGGGGGTTTTAGGAGTTACCCCATCTACATGAGTAGCAAGTACCTCTAATTTTTTGGTATTTTGTGTTCCATATCCATAACTAAAGATAGAGAACAACTAAGAACAGCAAATAAAAATTACTTAGTGATAAAGCAAACAAGCACACACGAGAATATTCACCCCATGCTATGACTCCCCGGCAATGGCGCCAGAAAAAGGTCTTGATGACCCGCAAGTATACGGGATAGTTGTAACCTCTTTCGATAAGTAAGAGTGTCGAACCCAACGAGGAGCTAAAGGTAGAACAAATACTCTCTCAAGTCCTATCGGCCACTAATACGACTCTACGCACGCTTGACGTTCGCTTTACCTAGAACAAGTATGAAACTAGAAGTACTTTGTAGGTGCGATAAGATAGGTTCGCAAGAAAATAAAGAGCAAGTAAATAAAAAGTAGGGGCTGTTTAAAGTAAATAAACAACTAAAGTAAATATAGCGAGTGTGGAAAAGTGGTGGTAGGAGTTGTGGAATTGTCCCTAGGCAACTGACTACGTTACTAGACCGGTACTCACTATTGCAATTCTATTTGAGGGAGAGGCATAAGCTAACATATCGTCCCTTGGAATTTTATGCACTTATGATTGGAACTCTAGCAAGCATCCGCAACTACTAAAGATTCATTAAGGTGAAACCCAACCATAGCATTAAAGCATCAAGTCCCCTTTTATCCCATACGCAAACAACCTACTTACTCGGGTTTGTGTTTCCGTCACTCACGCAACCCACCATAAGCAAATCATAAACATATTGCAAACCCTACAGCGGGAATCCCTCACGCTTGCGCGACACGGAGGGCACAATAGGACAGCACCAATAATAAAACATGCAACTCAAACCAATCATAGCAATTCATCAATCACCAATAGGACAACGAAAATCTACTCAGACATCATAGGATGGCAACACATCATTGGAAAATAATATGAAGCATAAAGCACCATGTTCAAGTAGAGGGTACAATGGGTTGCGGGAGAGTGGACCGCTGAATATAGAAGGGGGAAGGTGATGGAGATGTTGGTGAAGATGACGGCGGTGTTGGTGAAGATCGCGGTGATGATGATGGCCTCCGGCGGCGTTCCGGCGCCATCGGAAGCAAGGGGGAGAGATCCCCCCCCTTCTTATTCTTCTTCCTTGACCTCCTCCCTAGATGGGAGAATGGTTTCCCCTCTGGTCCTTGGCTCCCATGGCTTTGGAGGGGCGAGAGCCCCTCCGAGATTGGATCTATCTCTCTGTTTCTGCATTCTCAGATTCTACCCCTGCACCGTTTCCTTTATATCCGGAGATCCGTAACTCCGATTGGGGTGAATCTTTCGCCCAGATCTTTCTGATAAAATTAGCTTTCTTGCGCCAAAAGAAGAGCGTCAACCACCTTACGGGTGGCCCACGAGAGCCCAGGCCGCGCCCAGGGGAGAGGGTGCGCCCCCTGTCTCATGACCACCCCGGACACCGTTTCGCCTTGATTTTACTTCCCAAAAATCGTAAATATTCCAAAATAATCTCCGTCCGTTTTTATCCCGTTTGGACTCCGTTTGATATTGGGTTTCTGCGAAACAAAAAACATGCAACAGACAGGAACTGGCACTGGGCACTAGATCAATATGTTAGTCCCAAAAAATATTATAAAAAGTTGCCAAAAGTATATGAAAGTTGAATAATATTGGCATGGAACAATAAAAAATTATAGATACGACGGAGACGTATTAGAGGGCCACCGGGGGGCCCAGGAGACAGGGGGCGCGCCCAGTAGGGGTGGGCGCGCCCCCCACCCTCCTGGCCTAGGTGTGGGTCCCCTCCGGTAGTTTCTTCACTCAATAATTCTTATTAATTCCAAAAATAAGTTCCGTGGAGTTTCAGGATTTTTGGAGCACTGCAGAATAGGTTTCCAATGTTTGCTCCTTTTCCAGCAAGAATCCCAGCTACCGGCATTCACCCTATTCATGGTAAACCTTGTTAAATAAGAGAGAATAGCCATAAGTATTGATATATAATGTGTAATAACAGCCCATAATGCAATAAATATTGATATAAAAGCATGATGCAAAATGGACGTATCAACTCCCCCAAGCTTAGACCTCGCTTTTCCTCAAGCGGAAGCCGAAATCGAAAAATATGTCCACATGTTTAGAGATAGAGGTGTCGATAAAAATAAAATATGGACATGAGGGCATCATGATCATTCTTATAACAACAACATATATAGATTTTTTCATATGATTTCTTATGCTCAAGAAACAATCAATTCACAATGTCAAGTATGGTTCAGAAATTTCATTGGGAACTAACAAACTATAATCTCAGTCATGAAGCAATTGCAATTTATCATAACATCAGAAAGAGTCAACAATAGAGCCTTTCAGCAAGTCCACATACTCAACTATCATGTAGTCTTCTACAATTGCTAACACTCACGCAATACTTGTGGTTATGGAGTTTCAACCGGACACTGAGAAAGATAGGTGCTTATTGTGTTACCTCCCAATGTATTCACATTTAGGTGATGTCAATAATAATAGCCCATGCTAACTTACATCCAATTGGATATATATATATATATATATATATATATATATATATATATATATATATATATATATATCAAGATCTTTCAAACACGAGGAGCTTGCCAAAGGATAAAATGAAAAAGGGAAAGGTGAAGATCACCTTGACTCAAGCATAAAGTAAAAACATAAAGTAAAAGATAGGCCCTTCGCAGAGGGAAGCAGAGGTTGTCATGTGCTTTTAGGGTTGGATGCACAAAATCTTAATGCAAAAGAACGTCACTTTATATTGCCACTTGTATGTGGACCTTTATTATGCAGTCTGTCGGTTTTATTGCTTCCACAACAAGATCGTATAAAGCTTATTTTCTCTGCACTAATAAGTCATACATATTTAGAAAGCAACTTTTATTGCCTACAGCATGACAACTTACTTGAAGGATCTTACTCAATCCATAGGTAGGTATGGTGGACTCTCATGGCAAAACTGGGTTTAAGGATATTTTGAAGCACAAGTAGTATCTCTACTTGGTGCAAGGGATTTGGCTAGCATGAGGGGGAAAGGCAAGCTCAAAATGTTTGTAAGGTCAATGATGAGTTGTGAGAAAACATAAACCATTACGTTGTCGTCCTTGTCCAACATCAACTCTTTCAGCATGTCATACTTAATGAGTGCTTCACAATCATAAAAGATGTCCAAGATAATATATTTGTATGTGAAACCTCTCTTTCCTTATTACTTCCTATTAATTGCTACGATGACCAAAACTACGTTCGTCAACTCTCAACAACTTTTATGCCTCATACTTTCTATGTGTGAAGTCATTACTATCCATAAGATCAATATGAACTCTTTTATTCTTTCTAATTCCTCAAGATCATAGCAAGATAGCAAAGCCCTTGACTCAACACTAATCTTTATTATAGATAGCTCACGGACTCGAATACATAAAGAGATCACAAAGCAAAACTCAAAACTAATTGATACTTGAAACTTCAATCTACTAGATCAAGATACTACTAAAAGGATCGAACTAAATAAAATGGTAATGATAGGAGTGTGATGGTGATACGATACCGGGGCACCTCCCCTAAGCTTGGCAGTTTCCAAGGGGAGTGCCCATACCCATGTGATTATGTCCTCAGAGGTGATGGAGGTGGTGATGATAATGGTGGATAATTGCACATCGAGCGTAAAAGCTCCTCCAACTTGCGGATAATGCCCTTGAGTCCGGCGATATGATCCTTCAACAAAATATTCTCATGTGCGAGATACTTATTCTGTATGCGAGCTAAACCAATCATCTTGAAAGCTTCAATGTCAGTTGGAGTAAAGAGGTTAGGTAAGGGTTGAGGGATGTCTTCTTCTTTCACCACCGGAGCTTGAACCTCCGTGGCCTTCATCCTTGTTGATCTCTTCCGGTTCTTCTCTTTTCAGCTCTATCTTCAATAGCAAAGCATCCTTGTCTTCATTGTTGAAGGAGGGCGACGTCATGGTGCTCTAGATCTGTAACAGAAACAGCTCGAAACGAAAACAGAGGATATTTGCATGATACGGTGGTCAAAGCCTTCGGGAAATTATATAATGAATTTTTATCGACCAAAATACGTAACATGCAAGAAAACAAAGTCCGGGAGGCACACAAGGTGGCCACGAGACAGGGGGCGCGCCCTCCACCCTCGTGGAGGTCTCGTGTCCTTCCCGGACTACTTCTTTCTTTCTAAAATTCTTAAATATTCCAAAACGGATAAAAATTGCCATTAGAATTGTTTTGGAGTCGGTTTACTTACCATACCACATACCTATTCCTTTTTGGAGTCTGGAACGTTCTAGAAAGTGTCATATTCCTCCAGGGTTACGGTTTCAACAATATTAGTTTCAACATTGATAGGATTACCTAAGATGTAATGTTTAATTCTTTGACCGTTCACCACCCTCGGACTTGTGTCTTCGAAGTTGTTGATTTTTATGGCACCGGAACGATATACCTCCTCGATAACGTAAGGACCTTACCATTTAGAGAGAAGTTTTCCTGCAAAAAATCTTAAACGAGAGTTGAATAATAACACATAATCACCTACGTTAAACTCACGCTTTTGTATCCTTTTATCATGCCAGCGTTTGGCTTTTTCTTTGAATATTTTGGCATTCTCATAGGCTTGGGTTCTTCATTCATCAAGTGAGCTAACATCAAATAACCTCTTCTCACCAGCAAGTTTGAAGTCATAGTTGAGCTCTTTAATAGCCCAATATGCTTTATGTTCAAGTTCTAGAGGTAAGTGGCATGCTTTTCCATAAACCATCTTATACGGAGACATACCCATAGGATTTTTGTATGCAGTTCTATAGGCCCATAATGCATCATCAAGTTTCGTGGACCAATTCTTTCTAGATCTATTGACAGTCTTTTGCAAAATTAATTTGAGCTCTCTATTGCTCAACTCTACTTGACCACTAGACTGCGGGTGCTAAGGACATGCAATTCTATGATTAACATCATACTTAGCAAGCATCTTACGGAAAGCACCATGAATAAAATGTGAACCACCATCAGTCATAAGATATCTAGGGACTCCAAACCTCGGAAAAATAACTTCTTTAAGCATCTTAATAGAGGTGTTATGATCAGCACTACTAGTTGGAATAGCTTCTACTCACTTAGTAACATAATCAACAGCAACTAAAATATGTGTGTAACCATTAGAGGCAGGAAAAGGTCCCATATAATCAAAGCCCCAAACATCAAATGCTTCAAATAACAAGAGAATAATTCATAGGCATTTCTTGACGTCTACTAATATTACCAATTCTTTGACATTCATCACAAGACAAGACAAACTTACGAGCATCTTTGAAGAGAGTAGGCCAATAGAAACCGGATTGAAGTACCTTGTGTGCAGTTCTATCTCCAGTGTGGTGTCCTCCAAAGGATTCAGAGTGACACTTGCATAGGATCTGTTCCTGTTCATGCTCAAGTACACAACGTCTAATAACACCATCTACTCCTTCTTTATAAAGGTGTGGGTCATCCCAGAAGTAATGTCTTAAATCATAAAAGCACTTTTTCTTTTGCTGGTATGTGAAACTAGGTGGTATAAATTTAGCAACAATGTAATTAGCATAATCAGCATACCAAGGAGCAGTACAAGCAGTATTAATGACCACTATTTTTTCATCAGGAAAGCTATCATTAATAGGCAGTGGGTCATCAAGAACATTCTCTAACCTAGACAAGTTGTCTGCGATGGGGTTCTCAGCTCCCTTTCTATCAATAATATGCAAATCAAATTCTTGGAGCAAGAGAACCCATCTAATGAGTCTAGGCTTAGCATCTTTCTTTTCCATAAGATATTTAATAGCAGCATGATCAATGTGAATAGTAACTTTGGAATCAACAATATAAGGTCTAAACTTATCACAAGCAAACACAGCTGCTAAAAACTCTTTTTTAGTAGTAGCATAATTTCTCTGGGCGGTATCAAGAGTCTTACTAGCATACTGGATAACATTCAATTTCTTATCAACTCTTTGCCCTAGAACATCACCTATAGCATAATCACTAGTGTCACACATAATTTTAAAGGGTAAATTCCAATCAGGTGGCTGAACAATAGGTCCAGTGATCAAGGGTTTCTTAAGTATTTCAAATGCTTCTACACAATCATCATCAAAGACAAAAGGAATATCTTTTTGCAATAAATTAGTCAGAGGCCTAGAGATTTTAGAGAAGTCCTTAATGAACCTCCTATAAAAGCCGGCAAACTTCTTATACCCTTTATGTCCTTGGGACATGGCATCTTTTCAATAGCATCAACTTTATCTTTATCAACTTCAATACCTTTCTCGGAAATCTTATGCCCCAAGACAATGCCTTCGTTAACCATAAAGTGGCACTTTTCCCAATTCAAGACGAGACTAGTGTCTTCACATCTTAGCAAAACTCGATGAAGGTTGCTCAAGCAATCATCAAAAGAGGATCCATAAACGGAGAAATCATCCATGAATACCTCACAAATCTTTTCACAAAAGTCAGAGAATATAACCATCATGCATCTTTGAAAGGTAGCAGGTGCATTACATAAACCAAAACGCATACGTCTATAAGGAAAAGTACCGAAAGGGCAAGTAAAAGTAGTTTTTGATTGATCCTTTGCTGACACAGGTATTTGAAAGAAACCAGAATAACCATCTAGAAAGCAGAAATGTGTGTGTTTGGATAGTCTTTCTAGCATTTGATCAATAAAAGGTAAAGGGTAATGATCTTTCTTAGTAGCTTTATTTAATTTACGGAAATCAATTACCATCCTATAACCTGTAATAATTCTTTGTGGGATCAATTCATCTTTATCATTAGGAACAACGGTAATACCTCCCTTTTTAGAACACAATGGACAGGGCTTATCCAATCACTATCAGCAATGGATAAATTATACCTGCCTCAAGGAGCTTTAGTATCTCCTTTCTTACCACTTCTTTCATCTTAGGATTCAATCTTCGTTGAGGATCTCTAACTGGTTTGGCATCGTCCTCCAAATTAATTTTGTGTTGACATAACGTGGGACTAATGCCCTTGAGATCATCTAGAGTATATCCAATAGCAGCACGGTGCTTCTTCAGAGTTTTCAATAATCTTTCTTCATCTTGCTCTGAAAGGTTAGCACTAATAATAACAGGATATATTTTCTTTTCATCAAGATAAGCATACTTAAGATTATCAGGTAATGGTTTGAGCTCAAACACGGGATCACCCTTGGGTGGAGGGGGATCCCCTAGGATTTCAACGGGTAGGTTGTGTTTCAGCATAGGTTCCTGTTGAAGGAACACTTCATCTATTTCCCTTCTTTCCTTCATAAACATATCATTTTCATGGTCTAGCAAATATTGTTCTAACGGATCAGTAGGAGGAACGACAATAGAAGCAAGACCAATAATCTCATCCTTACTAGGTGATTCTCTATCACGAGGTTGTCTACGAAACTTAGAAAATATAACTCATGAGACATACCCTCTAAGCCAATTGTAATAGAATCCTTTTCACAATCAATCTTAGCATTAACTGTATTCAAGAAGGGTCTACCAAAAATAATGGGACAAAGGTCATCCTGTGGGGAACTAAGAACAAGAAAATCAGCAGGATATTTAACCTTCCCACACAAGACTTCAACATCTCTAACAATCCCAATTGGTGAAATAGTATCTCTATTGGCAAGTTTGAAAGTAACATCAATACCTTCCAATTCAACGGGTGCAATGTCATACATAATTTCTTTATATAAGTCATAGGGTATTGCACTAGCACTAGCACCCATATCACATAAGCCATGATAACAATGATCTCCTATTTTAACAGAAATAACAGGCATGCCTACAACAAGTCTATGTATCTTAGCATCTAGTCTAACAATATTAGCAGTCTCACCACAGAAATAAATAACATGCCCATCTAAATCATCATCCAAGAGATCTTTAACCATAGCAATACTAGGTTCAACTTTGATTTTCTCAAGAGGTGTATAAGTTCTAGTATTACTCTTACGAACAACAGTCAAAGTTTTAGCATGATCCTTTATCCTAATAGGAAAAGGAGGTTTCTCAACATAAGTAGTAGGAACAATAGGATCACTATAGGTGACAGTCTTTTCTTCAACTGTAATAGGTGCAACTGCTTTTACTTCAATGGGAGGATTATATTTAAACCACTTCTCCTTAGGGAGATCAACGTGAGTAGAAAAAGATTCACAGAAAGAAGCTACTATCTTAGAGTCAAGACCATATTTAGCGCTAAATCCACGAAAAGCATCGGTATCCATAAAACATTTAACACAATCAAACTTAGGTGTCATACCTAAATCCTTACCATCGTCGGACCCCAATCTTCAGAGTTGCGTTTAATTCTTTCCAATAATTCCCATTTGAATTCAATAGTCTTCAGGATATAAGAACCAGCACAGGAAGTATCGAGCATGTTGCGATCATTGAGAGAAAGTCGAGCATAAATTTTTTCGATAATCATTTCTCTGGAGAGCTCATGATTGGGGCATGAATATAACATTGATTTAAGCCTCCCCCAATCTTGAGCGATGATTTTTCCTTCGTGAGGCCAGAAATTATATATGTAATTACGATCACGATGAACAAGATGCATAAGATAGAACTTCTGGTGAAATTCCAACTTCAATCGTTTATAATTCCAAGATCCTGTATCATCACATAGCCTATACCATGTCAATGCATCTCCCTTCAAATATAAAGGGAAGACCTTCCTTTTGACAACATCATCAGGAATACCTGCAAGCTTAAATAATCCACAAACTTCATCCAAAAAGATAAGGTGTAAATCGGGATGCAATGTTCCATCTCCTGCAAAGGGATTAGCTAGTAGTTTCTCTATCATACCCGAAGGAATCTCAAGGTAGATATTTTCAGTAGGTTCAGTAGGTTGAGGAGCAACTCTTTGCTCTTCTGGTAGGGGTGAAGATACCCCGAACAAGCCCCTCAAAGGATTAGTTTCCATAGTAACAAGTGACAGAAAATTTCAGCACACTATATAAAGGTTTCCTTACCAAGTTCCACTCACCAAAAGCGCTACGCTCCCCGGCAACGGCGCCAGAAAAGAGTCTTGATGACCCACAAGTATAGGGGATCTATCATAGTCCTTTCGATAAGTAAGAGTGTCGAACCCAATGAGGAGCAGAAGGAAATGACAAGCGGTTTTCAGTAAGGTATTCTCTGCAAGCACTGCAATTGTAGGTAACAGATAGTTTTGTGATAAGATAAATTGTAACGAGTAACAAGCAATGAAAGTAAATAAAGTGCAGCAAGGTGTCCCAATACTTTTTGAAGCAAAGGACAAGCCTGGACAATTTCTTATAATGAGAAAAGAGCTCCCGAGGACACATTGGAATTATTGTCAAGCTATTTTTCATCACGGTCATATGATTCGCGTTCAGTACTTTGATAATTTGATATATGGGTGGACCGGTGCTTGGGTACTGCCTCTTACTTGGACAAGCATCACACTTATGATTAACTCCTATTGCAAGCATCCGCAACTACAAAAGAAGTATTAAGGTAAACCTAACCACAGCATTAGACATATGGATCCAAATCAGCCCCTAACGAAGCAACGCATAAACTAGGGTTTAAGCTTCTGTCACTCTAGCAACCCATCATCTACTCATTACTTCCCAATGCCTTCCTCTAGGCCCAAATAATGGTGGAGTGTCACGTAGTCGACGTTCACATAACACCACTAGAGGAAAGACAACATACATCTCATCAAAGTATCGAACGAATACCAAATTCACATGACTACTAATAGCAAGACTTCACCCATGTCCTCAGGAAAAACGTAACTACTCACAAAGCATATTCATGTTCATAATCAGAGGAGTAATAATATGCATTAAGGATCTGAACATATGATCTTCCACCAAGTAAACCAATTAGCATCAACTACAAGGAGTAATCAACACTACTAGCAACCCACAGGTACCAATTTGTGGTTTTGATACAAGATTGGATACAAGAGATGAACTAGGGTTTTGAGAGGAGATGGTGCTGGTGAATATGTTGATGGAGATTGACCCCCTCCCGATAAGAGGATCGTTGGTGATGATGATGGTGATGATTTCCCCCTCCCGGAGGGAAGTGTCACCGGCAGAACAGCTCTGCCAGAGCCCTAGATTGGTTCCGCCAAGGTTCCGCCTCGTGGCGGCGGAGTTTTTTCCTGTGAGCTTGCCTCTGATTTTTTCCAGGGTAAAAGCCTTCATATAGCAGAAGATGGGCACCGAAGGGCCACCAGGGGGGCCAGGAGACAGGGGGGCACGTCCAGTAGGGGTGGGCGCGCCCCCCACCCTCCTGGCCAGGGTGTGGGTCCCCTCCGGTAGTTTCTTCGCTCAATAATTCTTATTAATTCCAAAAATAAGTTCTGTGGAGTTTTAGGATTTTTGGAGCAGTGCAGAATAGGTTTCCAATGTTTGCTCCTTTTCCAGCCAGAATTCCAGCTGCCGGCATTCCCCCTCTTCATGGTAAACCTTGTAAAATAAGAGAGAATAGCCATAAGTATTGATATATAATGTGTAATAACAGCCCATAATGCAATAAATATTTATATAAAAGCATGATGCAAAATGGACGTATCAATCATGAGCACAAGATGCTGATGGCCATATCATGTCACATATTTTGATTGCATGTGATGTTTATCTTTTATGCATCTTATTTTGCTTAGTATGGCGATAGCATTATAAGATGATCCCTTACTAAATTTCAAGGTATAAGTGATCTCCCTGAGTATGCACCGTTGCTACAGTTCTTTGTGCCGAGACACCACGTGATGATCGGGTGTGATAGGCTCTACGTTCACATACAACGGGTGCAAGCCAGTTTTGCACACGCAGAATACTCGGGTTAAACTTTACGAGCCTAGCATATGCAGATATGGCCTCGGTACACTGGAGACCGAAAGGTCGAGCGTGAATCATATAGTAGATATGATCAACATAATGATGTTCACCATTGAAAACTACTCCATCTCACGTGATGATCGGACATGGTTTAGTTGATTTGGATCACGTGATCATTTAGATGACTAGAGGGATGTCTATCTAAGTGGGAGTTCTTAAGTAATATGATTAATTGAACTTCAATTTATCATGAACTTAGTCATGATAGTATTTTTGCAAATTATGTTGTAGATCAATAGCTCGTGTTATAGCTTCCCTATGTTTTTTATATGTTCCTAGAGAAAACTAAGTTGAAAGATGATAGTAGCAATGATGCGGACTGGGTCCGTGATCTGAGGTGTGTCCTCATTGTTGCACAGAAGAATTATGTCCTTGATGCACTGCTAGGTGACAGACCTATTGCAGGAGCAGATGCAGACGTTATGAACGTTTGGCTAGCTCAATATGATAACTACTTGATATTTTAGTGCACCATGCTTTACGGCTTAGAACCGGGACTTCAAAACGTTTTTGAAACGTCACGGAGCATATGAGATGTTTCAAGAGCTGAAATTGGTAACTCATGCCCGTGTCAAGAGGTATGCGACCTCTGAGCAGTACTTTGCCTAAAAGATGGAGGAGAATTGCTCAACTAGTGAGCATGTATGTAGAATGTCTGGGTACTACAATCGCTTGAATCAAAGTGGGAGATTATCTTCCAGATAAGATAGTGATTGACAGAGTTCTCTAGTCACCATCACCAAGTTACTAGAACTTCGTGATGAACTATAGTATGCAAGGGATGACGAAAATGATTCCCGAGCTCTTCGTGATGCTGAAATCGACGAAGGTAGAAATCAAGAAAGAGCATCAAGTGTTGATGATTAAACAAGACCACTAGTTTTAAGAAAAGGGCAAATGGAAAGAAAGGGAACTTCAAGAAGAATGGCAAGCAAGTTTTCACTCCCGTGAAGAATCCCAAAGCTAGACCTAAGCTTGAAACTGAGTGCTTCTACTACAAAGGAACCGGTCACTCGAAGTGGAACTGCCCCAAATATTTGGCGGATAAGAAGGATGGCAAAGTGAACAAAGGTATATTTGATATACATATTATTGATGTGTACCTTACTAGTGCTCGTAGTAATCCCTGGGTCTTTGATACTTGTTCGGTTGCTAAGATAAGTAACTCGAAACGGGAGTTGCAGAATAAATAGAGACTAGTTGAGGATGAAGTGACGATGTGTGTTGGAAGTGGTTCAAGATTGATATGATCATCATCGAGCACTCCCTATACTTTCGGGATTAGTGTTGAACCTAAAGTTATTTGGTGTTTGTGTTGAGCATGAATATGATTAGATCATGTCTATTGCAATACATTTATTCATTTAAGACAGAGAATAATTGTTATTCTGTTTACATGAATAAAACCTTGTATGGTCATACACCCAATGTTGATGGTTTATTGAATCTCGATTGTGGTAATACACATATTCATAATATTGAAGCCAAAAGATGCAAAGTTGGTAATGATAGTGCAACTTATTTGTGGCACTGCCGTTTGGGTCATATCGGTGTAAAGTGCATGAAGAAACCCCATTTTGATGGACTTTTGGAATCACTTGATTATGAATCATTTGATGCTTGCGAACCGTGCCTTATGTGCAAGATGACTAAAACTCCGTTCTTCGGAACAATGGAACGAGCTAGTGACTTATTGGAAATAATACATACCGATGTATGCGGTCCAATGAGTATTGATGCCCGTGGCAGGTATCGTTATTTTCTGACCTTCACAAATGAGCAGATATGGGTATATCTACTTCATGAAACACAAGTCTGAAACATTTGAAAAATTCAAAGAATTTTAGAGTGAAGTGCAGAATCATTGTAACAAGAAAATAAAGTTTCTACGATCTGATCGTGGAGGAAAATATTTGAGTTACGAGTTTGGCCTTCATTTAAAACAATGTGGAATAGTTTCATAGCTCACACCACCTGGAACACCACAGCATAATGGTGTGTCCGAACATCGTAACCGCACTTTATTGGATATGGTGCGATCTATTATGTCTCTTTCCCGATTTACCACTAACGTTTTGGGGTTATGCATTAGAGACAGTTATCGTTTTTAAATCCGTTGAGACAATGCCTTATGAACTGTGGTTTGGCAAGAAACCAAAGTTGTCGTTTCTTAAAGTTTGGGGCTGCGATGCTTATGTGAAAATACTTCAACCTCATAAGCTCGAACCCAAATCGGAGAAGTGCATTTTAATAATATACCCAAAGGAAACTGTTGGGTACACCTTCTATCACAGATCGGAAGGCAAGATATTCGTTGCTAAAAATGGATCCTTTCTAGAGAAGGAGTATCTCTCAAAAGAAGTGAGCGGGAGGAAAGTAGAACTTGATGAGGTAATTGTACCTTCTCCCAAATTGGAAAGTAGTTCATCACAGAAATCAGTTCTAGTGATTCATACACCTATTAGTGAGGAAGCTAATGATGATGATCATGAAACTTCAGATCAAGTTACTACAGAACCTCGTAGGTCTTCCAGAGTATGGTCCGCACCAGAGTGGTACGCTAATCCTATTCTGGAAGTCATGTTACTAGACCACGATGAACCTACGAACTATGAGGAAGTGATGATGAGCCCAGATTTCGCAAAATGGCTTGAGGCCATGAAATCTGAGATGGGATCCATGTATGAGAACAAAGTATGGACTTTGGTGGACTTGCCCGATGATCGGCAAGCCATATTAAATAAATGGATCTTCAAGAGGAAGACGGACACTGATAGTAGTGTTACTATCTACAAAACTCGACTTGTCACAAAAAGGGTTTTTGACAAGTTCAAGGTGTTGACTACAATGAGATTTTCTCAACTGTAGCGATGCTTAAATCCGTCCGAATCATGTTAGCAGTTGCCATATTTTATCAAATCTAGCAAATGGATGTCAAAACTGCATTCCTTAAATGGATATTTCTTAAAGAAGAGTTGCATATGATGCAACCAGAAGGTTTTGTCAATCCTAAAGGTACTAACAAGGTGTGCAAGCTCCAGCGATCCATCTATGGACTGGTGCAAGCATCTTAGAGTTGGAATATAGGCTTTGATGAGTTGATCAAAGCATATGGTTTTTATACAGACTTTTGGAGAAGCCTCTATTTACAAAAAAGTGAGTGGGAGCTCTGTAGCATTTCTAATATTATATGTGGATGACTTATTGTTGATTGGAAATGACATAGAATTTCTAGATATCATAAAGGGATACCTGAATAAGAGTTTTTCAAAGATAGACCTCGGTGAAGCTGCTTACATATTGGGCATCAAGATCTATAAAGATAGATCAAGACGCTTGATAAGAAAATTCAATGAATATATACCTTGACAAATTTTTGAAAGAGTTCAAAATGGATCAGTCAAAGAAAGGAGTTCTTGTCTGTATTACAAGGTGTAAAGTTGAGTAAGACTCAAAGCTCGACCACGGCAGAAGATAGAAAGAAAATGAAAGTCATTCCATATGCCACAGTCATAAGTTCTATAAAGTATGCTATGTTGTGTACCAGACCTATTGTGCACCTTGCCATGAGTTTGGCAAAGGGGTACAATAGTGATCTAGGAGTAGATCACTGGAGACCAGTCAAAATTATCCTTAGTGAGAACTAAGGAAATGTTTCTCGGTTATGGGGGTGATTAAGAGTTCATCGTAAAGAGTTACGTCAATGCAAGCTTTCACACAGATCCAGATGACTCTAAGTCTTAATCTGGATACATATTGATAGTGGGAGCAATTAGCTGGAGTAGCTCCATGCAGAGCATTATAGACATAAAATATTTGCAAAATACATACGGCTCTAAATGTGACAGACTCGTTGACTAAACTTCTCTCATGAGGAAAACATGATCACACATTAGTACTCTTTGGGTGTTAATCACATAGAAATGTGAACTAGATTATTGACTCTAGTAAACCCTTTGGGTGTTGGTCACATGACGATGTGAACTATAGGTGTTAATCACATACAGATGTTAACTATTGGTGTTAAATCACATGGCGATGTGAACTAGATTATTGACTCTAGTGCAAGTGGGAGACTAAAGGAAATATGCTCTAGAGGCAATAATAAAGTTATTATTTATTTCCTTATTTCATGATAAATGTTTATTATTAATGCTAGAATTGTATTAACCAGAAACTTAGTACATGTGTGAATACATAGACAAAACATAGTGTCCCTACTATGCCTCTACTTGACTAGCTCGTTAATCAAACATGGTTATGTTTCCTAACCATAGACATGTGTTGTCATTTGATGAACGGGATCACATCATTAGGAGAATGATGTGATGGACAAGACCCATCCGTTAGCTTAGCATTATGATCATTACAGTTTCATTGCTAATGCTTTCTTCATGACTTATACATGTTCCTCAGACTATGAGATTATGCAACTCCCGAATACCGGAGGAACACCTTGTGTGCTATCAAAGTCACAACATAACTAGGTGATTATAAAGATGCTCTATAGGTGTCTCCGAAGGTGTTTTTTGGGTTGCATTGATCGAGATTAGGATTTGTCACTCCATGTATCGGAGAGGTATCTCTGGGCCCTATCGGTAATGGTCATCACTATAAGCCTTGCAAGCAATGTAAATAATGAGCTAGTTGCGGGATGAAGTATTACGGAATGAGTAAAGAGACTTGCCGGTAACGAGATTGAACTAGGTATGATGATACCGACGATCGAATCACGGGCAAGTAACATACCGATGACAAAGGGAACAACGTTTGTTGTTATGCTATTTGACCGATAAAGATCTTCGTAGAATATGTAGGAGCCAGTATGAGCATCCAGATTCCTCTATTGGTTATTGACCGGAGATGTGTCTCGGTCATGTCTACATAGTTCTCAAACCCGTAGGGTCCACACGCTTAATGTTCGATGACGATTTGTATTATGAGTTATGTGATTTGATGACTGGAGTTTGTTCGGAGTCCCGGATGAGATCACGGACATGACGAGGAGTCTCGAAATGGTCGAGACATAAAGATTGATATATTAAAAGGTTATATTCGGACATCGGAATGGTTCCGGAGTGATTCGGGTATTTTCCGGAGTATCGAGAGGTTACCGGACCCCCCCCCCCCGGGAAGTTAATGGGCCTTAGTGGGCTTTAGTGGAGAGAGGGAAGAAGGGTCACAATGTAACACCCCGAGACCGACGCTCCAGAAGACTTCCAGATACTCTGAGTTTCGCCGTGTGATTTATTTTTGTTTGTTGCATTTCATCATGTCATCTCTTGCATTGCATCATGTCATCATGCCATCATATCATTAATTTTATAACTCTTTTAAATAAATTGTATGGATATTTTTATCCATTTAAATCGAGGGAAGGGTGACTTCTCTTTATAACATATCCCCCCAATATTAGGGAACTATTATAAATATTCCATTAACTTTGGGATCACCATAACACACCTGCAATTTAAGTTCCATGCATTTTGTATCTCAATTCCTTGCCTCAAACTTTGCCAACAATCCTTTCTCCATTTATTGTGGCTCCTCTAAAATTCTCAACATTTTTGGGCCTTCCAAACCTCCACTTCCTATTCACCCATTTGAATTAAATTCAAATGTTTTTGAATCTAAACCTTGCATCCATGCCCACTCCCATTTTCTTGGATTAAACTCATTTTTTTGAGTCTGAGAAAATTAACCCCGTGCCAATTATTTCTCTAACCTTCTCTTTTCTCTCTATTCTTTCTTTCTATTTTCTGTAAATCAAGAAGAGAGAAGCCCAACTGGCCAATTGGGCCTCCTAGCAGGTCAGCCCACCGATCTAATCCTAACCCTAGCCCGACCTCCTCCTCACTCCCATCGATCTCCATCTCTCCCTCGTCCTCCCACCTCGCTCCTCCTCATCGCCCTTGCACCCCTCGCCCGTGGCCTCCCACCTCCTCTGCTCACAGCCGCCTTGGCGCAAGCACCAGCAGCTCCCCTCGCGCCCCCTGCACTGAGCTCCTCTCCTGTGCTCCTCCCATGGCGCCCGCGCCCGAGCTTTTTCCTTGACCCCGCTGTTGGAGAACGTTGCATAAAATAAAATTTTCCTACGTTCACCAAGATCAATCTATGAGTTCATCTAGCAGCGAGAGAGGGGAGTGCATCTACATACCCTTGTAGATCGCGAGCGGAAGCGTTCAAGAGAACGAGGTTGAGGGAGTCGTACTCGTCTTGATCCAAATCACCGGAGATCCTAGCGCCGAACGGACGGCACATCTGCGTTCAACACACGTACGGTCAGAGTGACGTCTCCTCCTTCTTGATCCAGCAAGGAGTAAGGAGAGGTTGATGAAGATCCAGAAGCACAACGGCGTGGTGGTGGACGCAGCAGGGATCCCGGCAGGGCTTCGCCAAGCGTCTGCGCGAGGGAGAGGTGTAGCAAGGGGGAAGGGAGGCGCCAAGAGCATGGGTGCGGCTGCCCTCCCTCCCCCCCTCTTTATATAGGCCCCCTAGGGGGGCGGCCCTAGGAGATCCCATCTCCAAGGGGGGCGGCGACCAAGGGGTTGGCTTGCCCCCCAAAGCAAGTGGAGGCGCCCCCCCCCCCCACCCTAGGGTTTCCAACCCTAGGCGCAGGGGGCCCACCAGCCCACCAAGGGCTGGTTCCCCTCCCAACTTCAGCCCATGGGGCCCTCCAGGATAGGTGGCCCCACCCGGTGGACCCCCGGGACCCTTCTGGTGGTCCCGGTACAATACTGGTGACCCCCGAAACTTTCCCGATGGCCGAAACTCGACTCCCATATATAATTATTTACCTCTGGACCATTCCAGAACTCCTCGTGACGTCCGGGATCTCATCTGGGACTCCGAACAACTTTCGGTTTGCTGCATACTTATATCTCTACAACCCTAGCGTCACCGAACCTTAAGTGTGTAGACCCTACGGGTTCGGGAGACACGTAGACATGACCGAGATGGCTCTCCGGTCAATAACCAACAGCGGGATCTGGATACCCATGTTGGCTCCCACATGCTCCTTGATGATCTCATCAGATGAACCATGATGTCGAGGATTCAAGCAACCCCGTATACAATTCCCTTTGTCAATCGGTATGTTACTTGCCCGAGATTCGATCGTCGGTATCCCAATACCTCATTCAATTTCGTTACCGGCAAGTCACTTTACTCGTACCGCAATGCATGATCCCGTGACCAGACACTTGGTCACTTTGAGCTTGTTATGATGATGCATTACCGAGTGGGCCCAGAGATACCTCTCCGTCATATGGAGTGACAAATCCCAGTCTCGATCCGTGTCAACCCAACAGACACTTTCGGAGATACCCGCAGTATACCTTTTATAGTCACCCAGTTATGTTGTGACGTTTGGTACACCCAAAGCACTCCTACGGTATCCGGGAGTTACACGGTCTCATGGTCTAAGGAAAAGATACTTGACATTGGAAAAGCTCTAGCAAACGAACTACACGATCTTGTGCTATGCTTAGGATTGGGTCTTGTCCATCACATCATTCTCCTAATGATGTGATCTCATTATCAATGACATCCAATGTCCATAGTCAGGAAACCATGACTGTCTATTGATTAACGAGCTAGTCAACTAGAGGCTCACTAGGGACATGTTGTGGTCTATGTATTCACACGTGTATTACGATTTCCGGATAATACAATTATAGCATGAATAAAAGACAATATCATGAACAAGGAAATATAATAATAATCATTTTATTATTACCTCTCCGAAAATGAATGTGTACCACTACTTCCACTACCGTCGACCTTGAAGCACCCGTGGACGTCAAGTTCCTTGACGTGACCCCGAACATCTATGGAGTGTGTACAACTACGAAACGTGTACGACTACTTCCCCTATGACCCGTGAACGACTACTTCCCTCGACGATTTTGCACCGCTCCGAAAATGCACACTTCAAAGGTATAACCAATGAGACAATCACCCGTGGACCGAATGCATGTGTGTGTGAGATGCACCCTATGTTTGCACCGTGTCCGAGTTGCCATTGCACGTCCCTCCTCGTTTGCCATGCCGTCGACCCGTGGGAACCCGGTTACCGGGAGCACCCCACCATCCTTGCATGTCTCGCTCATGCCCACTACCTTTTGCACCGGTATCTCCATGAGCTATCGGAACCGGGATGTTGCCGTGGCATCATTTTCGGATTCATTCACCGTGACCCCCTTTCTTTCCACCACGGTGACAAATGCTTCATAACATGTTCATGTCAACATTTTCATAAAAATTGCATAAACCTTGTTTATGTCATCCGCATCATGTTAACAACATTTAAATGGTTAAAACTGTGTTTGCTTTAAATTGCTAAATGACATGTGGGGATTTACCAGAATTGTTGTTTCTTGTTTCCGGCCTCACTTAAACTTGCCTAAATAGTTAGTTCAATTATGTTTCACCTTTTGCCATGTTTAACAACATTTAATATTGTTGGCTACATAAACGAGAGAGAACTAAATAATTGATGTGGTGTTTCGTCAATATGCAACTTGTTGCATATTGAGCTCCACTTAACTTGTAGGGTTGTTTGTGCATATTGCCATGCCATGCCTCATTAAACCGGACATGCATCATACTTGTTTGTGCATCATGACATGTTTATGCTTGTGTGTTTACCATGTTGTTTGCTTCTTTCCGGTTTGCTTCTCTCGTTAGCTTCGGTTTCGTTCCGGAGTTGTGAGGATTCGTTCGACTACGTCCGTTTGTCTTCTTCATGGACTCGTTCTGCTTCCTTGCGGGATCTCAGGCAAGATGACCATTACCCTCGATATCACTTCTATCTTTGCTTGCTAGTTCCTTCGTTCTATTGCTATGCTGCGCTACCTATCACTTGTTTACCATGCCTCCCATATTGCCATGTCAGCCTCTAACCTTTTCACCCTTCCTAGCAAACTGTTGTTTGGCTATGTTACCGCTTTGCTCAGCCCTCTTATAGCATTGTTAGTTGCAGGTGAAGTTGAAGATTGCTCCATGATGGACAGGATTATGTTGGGATATCACAACATCTCTTATTTAATTAATGCATCTATATATTTGGTAAAGGGTGGAAGGCTCGGCCTTATGCCTGGTGTTTTGTTCCACTCTTGCCGCCCTAGTTTCCGTCATACCGGTGTTATGTTCCTTGATTTTGCGTTCCTTACGCGGTTGGGTGATTTATGGGACCCCCTTGACAGTTCGCTTTGAATAAAACTCCTCTAGCAAAGCCCAACCTTGGTTTTAATATTTGCCACCTAAGCCTTTTTCCCTTGGGTTCTGCAGACTCAAGGGTCATCTTTATTTACCCCCCGGGCCAGTGCTCCTCCGGGTGCTGGTCCAAACCGAGCGATGTCCGGCGCCCCCTGGGCAACCAGGGTCTATGCCAACCCGACGTCTGGCTCATCCGGTGTGCCCTGAGAACAAGATACGTGCGACTCCTATCGGGATTTGTCGGCACATCGGGCGGCTTTGCTGGTCTTGTTTTACCATTATCGAAATGTCTTGTAAACCGGGATTCCGAGACTGATCGGGTCTTCCTGGGAGAAGGTATATCCTTCGTTGACCGTAAGAGCTTGTGATGGGCTAAGTTGGGACACCCCTGCAGGGTATTATCTTTTGAAAGTCGTGCCCGTGGTTATGTGGCAGATGGGAATTTGTTAATATCCGATTGTAGAGAACTTGACACTTGACTTAATTAAAATGCATCAACCGCGTGTGTAGCCGTGATGGTCTCTTTTCGACGGAGTCCAGGAAGTGAACACGGTTTTTGGGTTATTTATGAACGTAAGTAGTCTTCAGGATCACTTCTTGATCACTTCTAGCTTCTCGTCTGTTCCGTTTGCTTCTCTTCTCGCTCTTATTTGCGTATGTTAGCCACCATATTTGCTTAGTGCTTGTTGCAACTCCAGCTCATTACCTTGCTCTACCCTTAAGCTTAAATAGTCTTGATCTCGCGGGTTTGGAGATTGCTGAGTCCTCGTGACTCACCAGATACTATAACAATAGTTGCAGGTGCCGATGATACTAGTGCAGGTGATACAACCGAGCTCAGATGGGAGCTCAACGAAGTTATTGGTCGTTGCTATGTTTCGTTTCATGTTGATCCGTAGTGGAGCCCAGTTGGGACGATCGGCGATCTAGCAGTTGGGTTATCTTCTTTTCTTTTGGCTTTGTCCGTAGTCGGACTATGTGTGTACTCTGAATGATGTATGATTTATATGATCATTGTGTGAAGTGGAGATTGTAAGCCAACTCTTTATCCCATTCTTGTTCATTACATGGGATTGTGTGAAGATGACCCTTCTTGTGACAAAACCACAATGCGGTTATGCCTCTAAGTCGTGCTTCGACACGTGGGAGATATAGCCGCATCGTGGCTGTTACAAGTTGGTAATTAGAGCCATCCTCGACTTAGGAGCCCCCTGCTTGATCGAATCGCTAACGTTGTTGAGTCTAGAACAAAATGTTTTGAGTCTTAGGATTATATATATATCGGAGAGTAGGATTCTTTTTACTCCTCACCCCCTTCGTCGCTCTGGTGAGGTCTCCTGACGTAGATGTTTTGTCTTTCCTCTCCTCAAATTTCACTAATTTTTTTAGGATCACGCGGGTATCTTGGGATCGTTCTGATATTCTTATGACGAGAACATTGTTCCTGGTGCCTCCTGTCATTTAGGGGTTGTGGCAGTGTCCCAGGGAGTTGAGCTCTGAGGTGTTGTCGTCATAATTTTATCGTTGCAGTTCTGGAACACCTGAGTTTCGCCGACATCGAAAATCTCTTTTATGCAGTTGTTGGTGAGATAACCTCGACGCCACCCAGTACTGGGGAGTTCGGGAGTATTGCCATAGCTCGTATAACGGATGCTTTTCGAAGGTTGAGGTACACGATTTCCGAAGGTTTCTTGGTTATGTGTTGACGGATGGATACAGCTTGGATGTAGGGATTGTTAGTTTTGGGTGAGATATATATTGCTTCCCTTGTATCCCCAACACCAGATTGCATAACGAGAAAGTTTCGGGAGTTTTATAGGTGGTAATTCAAGTAGCTCCTAGAATATCTTTCCGACAGATGCATGATATGACATTGGGGTTCGACGTCTAGTGGTCCGCCTATCCACGGTCGTTTTTACAGTGGTCTTGTTGTGTCTTAAAGAATCCTTGGCTATGCTGATTCGGGGATGCTTCGTATGTCATGTGCACTGCCTTGTACATGATGGTGTTGTACGATCGAGCCCGTGTGAGACCCACCACGAAAACTTCGGACGGAATCTCTATCATATGTTTGTTCCGGCTTATTATGCAAGCCAAATCCTTTGTTTTGTGTTATATGTGGTATTCGAGTTGCTTCGAAGTTGAATGTTGAATCCATACCTTTCCTAAATGGTGTTCTCATATTGCTATGTAAATACTAATCCTTCTTGATCATCGAGGTCATCATGTTAATTCTTTTCCAACCGGCGTGCTTCTCTTCAAGTGGATCCGAGCATTTCAACATCCGCAAGATCAATTCTAAGTTTTTCTCAACGGTATCCATTCCATATGCCCAAGTTGCCTTTGTATCCCGCCCTCCCAACCCTTTTCCTTCAAGGAATCCGATTTCTTAATCAAGTATCCATTTTATTCATGTGAAGTCTTTTCATTCTTTTCAATCTATGTTCTTACCTGGTGATTATCATGAAGATGGTCAGGAGTTTCAAGTTTATTATTCTTCATTCATTTTTCTTCTCTAGTGGTTTCAATTCAAGTTGTTGGTGTTGATCATATTCTTTTTCTCATTTCAAGTGCTTTCTTATGCCGGTGCACCTCTTAATATTTCACCTCTCACTATTCATTTGTTCCGGAGTGCTGAAGATATCTCAGAAGGCTCGTCTTTTCTTCCAAGATCTGGTCAAGCTATTTGGAGATTATTATCTCATTCAAGTCATTTAATTCAACCAGTGCAACCTCTCTTTAAAATCCTTCAACGATGTTTATGTCGAGTGGGCCCTAACCCACAGGTCTTTTCCCAGGATCTTACCTGACTCTTCTAATTATTACGGAGCTATTCCAAATTCATTTCCAAGTTTGACGTAAGAATGAATTTTCATCAGTCAAATGTCTTTCTCCAAGATCTTTCAAATTATTTTTCATTGTTGGCTCAAGCCCTGTGTTTTTCATTCTCCCGGAGTATCTCAACAATTCATGGTGGTGTTTCTCGTCGTCATTCTCAGATTTTGAAGACCGAAGAAGAGTTCCTCTTAAATCCTTACCCGTTCTTCCAAAGATTCATGGTTATAGCTTCATGCCATCCTCATAATTGTTTTGATTGTGACAATTCTTTTCTTACCATCCGAAGCATTTCATGAGTTGTTTCCATTTCTTTCCTCCGAAGGCCATCATATCATAATTGTTCATTCTCGGTGTGTAGCTATCGTTCTCCAAATCTTACCGGTGCATCGTTCAAGTTTTCTCTAATCAGCTTGTGATCTCTTCGTTCTCTTGTATCTAAAATCTCTCTCAAGTACCTTCATTCGTTTTCTAATTCTTCTCGGTATTTCGTTATCCTTTCCTTTGTTCATTTTCAATTCTTACGGTGGTTCATTCAAGATTTCTCTTCCTCCGTTATCATATCAATTCATTCGTTGTTTCCAAACCCCACCGGTGGTTCGTTGAAGGCCTTCTCAAGTTCGCGCTATATCTCTCTTTAATCTTTTTCAACACGAATAAGTAGTATGCAAATCCAATGCTTCTCACCAATTTAAATTGGTGAAGGATACGCATAACATAATTCTTATTATTGTTTCATCCAAGTGATTAATCCTTTCCTTCGGAGTTTGTTTAGGAGGAATAAATTCTTGGCTTCTTGTTGTTCATCCTTCTTCCGGAGTTCCAAGTTTTCCGCATTATCTCGTTGCGAAGCTCCATCTAAATCATCGCAAGGCTTCACCTTGTGTTTTCAACTTCTCTTTCTTTCTTTCATCCTTTTATTACCGGAGTTCTTCATGGAGGCTCTACATGGTGGTTCTCTAAAGATTTAACTCATTCTTGAAGTGTTCTTCAAGATCTTTTTGGAGGTGCTCAAGTATTCTTCATCTTGCATTCCAAAGTGCAATTCCTTCTACCCTATCTTTTGAGGTGGTCTTATATCATTCTTGACAATTTTCATTCATGTTTCACGATTCACATGTTGTCAAGAACGAGGTATTTTAAATCCATCAATCTCTTTGTTGGAGTTATCTTGGTATAGATTTCACCTAAATCCTTCCCTAAGGAATGTTGTATTGTGGTGCTTATCAATGATCCAAGTTTTCTCCTATCCTCTCGGCAAAAGCAGTTTTCATCTCTTCGTTGATCTCAAGCAAGCATTTGTTTTCGGTAGTGGCAGAATTTCACCTCAAATTTTGAGAAGTTTTCCATAAGCCCACTACAAGCTTATTCGTTTCGTTGTTGGTTTTCCAACAACTCCGTTATAACCTTCTTGGAAGGGTGCTTTCCAAGCTCATTTGTGGCAGAAGTTGGCATTTTCTTCTCCATTCTGTTATTCCAATGATCTATCTTCTATTCTTTCTTCCGGAGGCATTGTGATGTTGCTCTCTTCACTCATCATCTTGTTTTGTCAAGATCATGTTCTTTTCCATGCTTATCCATTTAACTGGAGTGGCGCATCCTCTTTTCAAGTTCTTTTCATCTTATCAAGTCTTGCATCTCTTTTCAACCGGAGTGTTGTCCGAATTTGATCTTCCTTGTTCCTTGTTTATCTCGTTTCAACCATAGTGGTTCCAATTCCTTCTTGTCCATTGTACTCGTCATTCATAACTTTTCAACCTCCAAGGTTCACATAGTGTTCCTTCTTTCTATTCTCTACCGCAGTGCTCTCAATTGTGTTCAACTCTGTTGTGTTATCTCTTTCAACTTTTCAACCCCACAAGGTTCTTTGGTTTCACTCATTGGTCGAAGAAGCAACTTAGTTTTACCTCCTCTCTTCCTCTTTCGTTTCTCTCCGGTGCCATCCTAGATCACGGGACGAGATCCTCTTGTAGTGGTGGAGTGTTGTAACGCCCCGAGACCGACGCTCCAGAAGACTTCCAGATACTCTGAGTTTCGCTGTGTGATTTATTTTTGTTTGTTGCATTTCATCATGTCATCTCTTGCATTGCATCATGTCATCATGCCATCATATCATTAATTTTATAACTCTTTTAAATAAATTGTATGGATTTTTTGATCCATTTAAATCGAGGGAAGGGTGACTTCTCTTTATAACATATCCCCCCAATATTAGGGAGGTATTATAAATATTCCATTAACTTTGGGATCACCATAACACACCTGCAGTTTAAGTTCCATGCATTTTCTATCTCAATTCCTTGCCTCAAACTTTGCCAACAATTCTTTCTCCATTTATTGTGGCTCCTCTAAAATTCTCAACATTTTTGGGACTTCCAAACCTCCACTTCCTATTCATCCATTTGAATTGAATTCAAATGTTTTTCAATCTAAACCTTGCATCCATGCCCACTCCTATTTTCTTGGATTAAACTCATTTTTCTGAGTCTGAGAAAATTAACCCCGTGCCAATTCTTTCTCTAACCTTCTCTTTTCTCTCTATTCTTTCTTTCTATTTTCTGTAAATCAAGAAGAGAGAAGCCCAGCTGGCCAATTGGGCCTCCCAGCAGGTCAACCCACCTATCTAATCCTAACCCTAGCCTGACCTCCTCCTCACTCCCATCGATCTCCATCTCTCCCTCGTCCTCCCTCCAGCGCCGCCAGCGCTCGACCCCGCTCTCCTCCTTTCTCCTCGATCCCCTCCTCCCACCTCGCTCCTCCTCATCACCCTCGCACCCCTCGCCCGTGGCCTCTCGCCTCCTCTGCTCACATCCGCCTTGGCGCAAGCACCAGCAGCTCCCCTCGCGCCCCCTGCACTGAGCTCCTCTCCTGTGCTCCTCCCATGGCGCCCGCGCCCGAGCTTTTTCCTCGACCCCGCCACCTCACCAATAGCAGCAGTGTCGCCCCATCCAGTTCCTCGTCGGTGACCTCCCGCTCCGGATCCGCCTCCCACGACCGCGACCGTCGCCCGCCTCCACCACGCGCGTGCCTCGCGCTAGGCCTCCTCTCTCCAGCGCTCGCCCTCCTCCTACCATGCCCACCGCCTGCCATGGCCCGCGAGGCCATCAGCATCGTCGCGGCCCTGTTCGCATGAAGCCCCTGCTCCACCACCATCAGTGCTCGGCGTCTCCGTCCTGTTCCGCGCCTTGCTGTTGTTGCAGGCCATGAGCTCGTGGCTACCGCAGGGACGCCATGGCCGAGACCATCTCCAGCAGCTCGCCCGCTTGTCCCCGTGGACTGGATTCAGCCAAACGCCAGGTCCACGGGTCGAGGCCGCCTCCCCTTCCCTTTGCTAGTTCTGGCCTCCTGTTCACGTTGACCGGAATACCGCAAGAGATCTCTCTGTCTCCTGTACATGTTGTTCGCCAACAGACTGATGCACGCCAAGACATACCCCTTGGTTCTCCAAGTACACCTTCGTCAAGATCGTTGCCCGAACCAGCACCCTTCGCGTGGATTGCGTCAAGTACCTTGGAATGTCTACGACTACGTGGACTCGCCAAGTACCACAATGTCCGTGTGTACCACTACCATCGCCCCGAAGACGTTGGATTCTTCAAGTACCTCTCCGAAAACGAATGTGTGCCACTACTTCCACTACCGTCGACCTCGAAGACCCCGTGGACGTCAAGTTCCTTGAGGTGACCCCGAACATCTACGGAGTGTGTACAACTACGAAACGTGTACGACTACTTCCCCTACGACCTGTGAATGACTACTTCCCTCGACGATTTTGCACCGCTTCAAAAATGCACGCTTCAAAGGTATAACCAATGAGACGACCACCCATGGACCGAATGCATGTGTGTGTGAGATGCACACTATGTTTGCATCGTGTCCGAGTTGTCATTGCACGTCCCTCCTCGTTTTCCATGCCGTCGACCCGTGGGAACCCGGTTACCGGGAGCACCCCACCATCCTTGCATGTCTCGCTCATGCCCACTTCCTTTTGCACCGGTATCTCCATGAGCTACCGGAACCGGGATGTTGCCGTGGCATCATTTCCGGATTCGTTCACCGTGACCCCCTTTCTTTCCACCACGGTGACAAATGCTTCATAACATGTTCATGTCAACATTTTCATAAAAATTGCATAAACCTTGTTTATGCCATCCGTATCATGTTAACAACATTTAAATGGTTAAAACTGTGTTTGCTTTAAATTGCTAAATGACATGTGGGGATTTACCGGAATTGTTGTTTCTTGTTTCCGGCCTCACTTAAACTTGCCTAAATAGTTAGTTCAATTATGTTTCACCTTTTGCCATGTTTAACTACATTTAATATTGTTGGGTACATAAATGAGAGAGAACTAAATAATTGATGTGGTGTTTCGTCAATATGCAACTTGTTGCATATTGAGCTCCACTTAACTTGTAGGGTTGTTTGTGTATATTGCCATGCCATGCCTCATTAAACCGGACGTGCATCATACTTGTTTGTGCATCATGACATGTTTATGCTTGTGTGTTTACCATGTTGTTTGCTTCTTTCCGGTTTGCTTCTCTCGTTAGCTTCGGTTTCGTTCCGGGGTTGTGAGGATTCGTTCGACTACGTCCATTTGTCTTCTTCATGGACTCGTTCTGCTTCCTTGCGGGATCTCAGGCAAGATGACCATTACCCTCGATATCACTTCTATCTTTGCTTGCTAGTTGCTTCATTCTATCGCTATGTTGTGCTACCTATCACTTGTTTACCATGCCTCCCATATTGCCATGTCAGCCTCTAAGCTTTTCACCCTTCCTAGCAAACTACTGTTTGGCTATGTTACCGCTTTGCTCAGCCCTCTTATAGCATTGTTAGTTGCAGGTGAAGTTGAAGATTGCTCCATGATGGACAGGATTATGTTGGGATATCACAATATCTCTTATTTAATTAATGCATCTATATATTTGGTAAAGGGTGGAAGGCTCGGCCTTATGCCTGGTGTTTTGTTCCACTCTTGTCGTCCTAGTTTCCGTCATACCGGTGTTATGTTCCTTGATTTTGCGTTCCTTACGCGGTTGGGTGATTTATGGGACCCCCTTGACAGTTCACTTTGAATAAAACTCCTCCAGCTAGGCCCAACCTTGGTTTTAACATTTGCCACCTAAGCCTTTTTCCCTTGGGTTCTACAGACTCAAGGGTCATCTTTATTTACCCCCCCCCCCGGGCTAGTGCTCCTCCGGGTGCTGGTCCAAACCGAGCGATGTCCGGCGCCCCCTGGGCAACCAGGGTCTATGCCAACCCGACGTCTGGCTCATCCGGTGTGCCCTGAGAATGAGATACATGCTACTCCTATCGAGATTTGTCGGCACATCGGGCGGCTTTGCTGGCCCTGTTTTACTATTGTCGAAATGTCTTGTAAACCGGGATTCCGAGACTGATCGGGTCTTCCTAGGAGAAGGAATATCCTTCATTGATCGTGAGAGCTTGTGATGGGATAAGTTGGGACACCCCTGCAGGGTATTATCTTTCGAAAGCCGTGCCCACGGTTATGTGGGAGATGGGAATTTGTTAATATCCGGTTGTAGAGAACTTGACACTTGACTTAATTAAAATGCATCAACCACGTGTGTAGCCGTGATGGTCTCCTTTCGGCGGAGTCCGGGAAGTGAACACCGTTTTTGGGTTATTTATGAACGTAAGTAGTCTTCAGGATCACTTCTTGATCACTTCTAGCTTCTCGTCCGTTCCGTTTGCTTCTCTTCTCGCTCTTATTTGCGTATGTTAGCCACCATATTTTCTTAGTGCTTGCTGCAACTCCAGCTCATTACCTTGCCCTACCCTTAGCTTAAATAGTCTTGATCTCGCGGGTTTTGATATTGCTGAGTCCTCGTGACTCACCAGATACTATCACAACAGTTGCAGGTGCCGATGATACTAGTGCAGGTGATACAACCGAGCTCAGATGGGAGCTCAATGAAGTTATTGGTCGTTGCTATGTTTCATTTCATGTTGATCGGTAGTGGAGCCCAGTTGGGACAATCGGGGATCTAGCAGTTGGGTTATCTTCTTTTATTTTGGCTTCGTCCGTAGTCGGACTATGTGTGTACTCTGAATGATGTATGATTTATATGATCATTGTGTGAAGTGGCGATTTTAAGCCAACTCTTTATCCCATTCTTGTTCATTACATGGGATTGTGTGAAGATGACCCTTCTTGCGACAAAGCCACAATGCGATTATGCCTCTAAGTCGTGCTTCGACACATGGGAGATATAGCCGCATCGTGGGTGTTACACACAAGGTGGTGCGCGCCTCCCCCTGCCCAAACCGAAATGGACAAGGGGTGGAGGGCGTGGCCCCTCCTTCCTTCTCCTTCTTTCCTACTTCCTTTTGCTCCGGGGGAAAACAGGAAAGGTGGGGGTCGACTCCTACTTCTACCGGGAGTCCAAGTAGGACTGCCCCCCCCCCCCTTGGCGTGCCTCTCCCATGGACGGCCTCCTCCTCCTCCCTCCTTTATATACGGGGGCAAGGGGCACCCTAGAACACACAAGTTGATCTTTAGCCGTGTGTGATGCCCCCTCTCCACAATTTTTCACCTCGGTCATATCATCGTAGTGCTTAGGCGAAGCCCTGTGCCGATAACTTCATCATCACCGTCACCACGCCGTCGTGCTAACGGAACTCTCACTTGGCCTCAGCTGGATCTAGAGTTAGAGGGACGTCATCAAGCTGAACGTGTGCAGATCGCGGAGGTGTCGTGCGTTTGGTACTTGATCGGTTGGATCGCAAAGAAGTTCGACTACATCAACCGCGTTATTGAAACGCTTCTGCTTTCAGTCTACGAGGGTACGTGGACACACTCTCCCCTCTCGTTGCTATGCATCACCTAGATAGATCTTGTGTGATCGAAGGGAATTTTTGAAATTACCGCGTTTCCCAATAGTATCACACCCCGAATATCTTGATTTCAATAGTGATGAAGATGATTTGCTAGGACATGATGATTTAATTGTTGATAAAACCTGTGATGAAAACTATGATGAACTTGCTAGTGATCATTCTAATCAAGATAAAACAAATGACAAATATAATAAGGAGATTGAGCGTCTAACTAAAGAACTAAACACTCTTAATTAGCTCATGAAACAACTCTAGAGGATCATAGAGAGCTCCTAGGAACTCATGAGAAGCTACGCTTCGAGAAGCTAAATTTAGAGCAAGAGCATGGGTTTCTAAAAGTTATCATTGATGATCTTCGAAAGAAGAGTTCTTCTAACATTGCCAAGCATTTACTCTTGTCTACTTATATGCCACAAGTAAAATATAGCAATAAGAGCAAGAAAGAATCTTCCTCTAGTAGTAACAATAACCATGCTAAATCCAACATTGTTGCTTCTAGTAGTTCTCTTGATTCCACTAATGATTCTCTTAGCCAAGTTACACTTGAGCAAGAAAATAGCTTATTGAAGAGAATTATAGAGAAAGGTGTTTCTAAGAGCCTTGTTGGGAGTAAGCAATTTGAGGAAATTGTACGCAAACAAGGAAGGCACCGGAAGAATCAAGGTGTTGGTTTTGAATGAAAGTTCAATGCCAATGGTGGACTTGAGTGGGATGAAGATCAATACCCCAAGACGGAGTCTATTACTCAACAAGAGAAGTATGACCCCACTTCTTTTGATTGAACACAAGCTCAAGATGATCTTCCACCACAAGACCACAAGCTAAAATGCAAGGACAAGCTTCAAGAAGAGATTGACTCATTTGAAGAAGCTCCTAAAGCCATGGTCAAGTGGGTTCCCAAGACTACGTCAAGTTCTACCTCGTCAAGTTTGACTACAACTCCAAGGATTACCATCAAGTTGATGTGGATCCCAAAGAAGAAGAACTATTCATATTGGCAAGGCCATGTGCAATTAACTTTCATATCTTGCACTAGTTCATGGAGTCACAAACCCTCTTGTTGGTAATACAAGGGACAAGGTAACCAAATGCTTTCATGGACATCATCATATGTGAAATTCAATCTATGTCTATGGATATCCTTGTATGTTCCTGGTGGGACTAACCCTTGTTGGTATTGAAAGTGCAACATTCCAGTGGATTGCTCCTAATGATGTACATCAACATTGAGCATCTACATCTTCACTATCTACATGAAGTCATCATCGACAAAACCCAAGGTTAGTTCATCCCTCTTAGGCGGAATATCACATCTAGGGGGGCTTTTCTCTAAGAATTTAGCAAAAGCAACTCTAATGGTGTGAACACATTAATGATTTATGTAAAAGTGGTAACCCCACTTGTGCCTAAACGATGAGTATGACCTATGGTAAAATGTTCTCATTTGACTCCTAAGTCAATATACTCATATATAGATGACCTAGTCATCGCCAATTGCTTGATAGATGCTATAATGTTTTGTGCGTCCTTTGACACATATTTCATTTGTTATCTTATTGTGTGAGCATGTTGGTTGCATAATTTCTCCACTCGAGGACATCCATTTGTTGTTTTGATTGATTGGTTTTTGTTGGCCAAATGGATGGACAAGAATGCCTAAGAACCTTCTCTAGATATATATGATTTTCTTGTCTCAAACTCTATTCATGCTATATCACACAAAAATTAACAAGTCTTTTCGGACCCTCCGGGTGAGGAGCACTCGGAGTCACCGATCCGACAAGGTCTTCCCAAAACCTTCAAATGCATTTCGGCCTAACCAACCATTCCAACTCGGTCACACCGAATACAATAGACTGATCTAGGTTTTTCTATCTCGGTGCTACCGATTATATCCACTCATTCTCACCGAGTTGCTGTAACTGCCTACAGTTTTGCATCTCGGTGCCACCGATTAGATCCATTCGGTGCCATCGACAACACATGGGTATATAATCCCACGGACCGAACGTTTGGAAATTTCTTCAAATTCCTCGCGCCCACACCCCATTGGTGCCACCCCTTGGTCTCCAAATCATCATCGTCTTTGTGTGTGCGCCTTCGCTGCAGGTCTCCGCCGCCATCAACGGGATTCCTCTCCGTCGTTGTTGTTGTAGAGAATCGTCACCAAGTTAGGGTACGATTCGACCACTTTGTGCCAATTCCTTTATCCGATTCTTTGCACAAAGTCAATGCCTAGCTTCTTGCCACGAATGAGAACTTCCTATCCAGCTAAAACTTCCTTAGATTAGATTTGATGAAAAATCTTAGGGTTAGGTTTCCGCCGAGCTCATCTCGGACCGACCAAAATGAAGTTTCCGGTCTCACTGATTGGCTCTGGCCATTGCACTAAGTACAACTCGGTCTAACCGAAGCATACTGATCGGTGAGACCGAACGCAAATTCTCTATGAAACCCTAGCATCTCAGAGTCCCTGAATTGCAACTCGGTCTGACTAATGATGTATGTTTAGACTCTGTTAGTGCTTCGGTGTCACCGAGATTTTCATATTGGTAGCTCCGAAATGCTTTCTAAAGAAAAGTAAAACTAAGTTTTTGACTCGATTTTTACAAAAAACAGTTGTATTTTTGTGATACTCATCCACTCTACCCATACCCATCTATTCATAGGGTCTGTTTGCAAGATGTCTGATACTGACAGCCAGAACAGGTTAGAGGAAGAGGTCAATCTCAGTGAAGGCTCTAGCCCAAGTAGTAGCTCTGATGAGGGCAGCAGAAGCACTCCAAGCAATCTGCCCAAGGCTGCCACAAGGACTAAGAAGAAGAAAACCTTAGACAGTGAGGATGAAGACTTTGTTGCTGATGAGGCCACCTCAAGGAAAAGAGTGTTAAGGAAAGAGTATGTTGCTGCTGCCACAAAGCCTGGTCCCCGAAATAAAGCACCGCCAAGGAAAGTTCAATTGCCTAAAGTCAAAAATCCTACTAAAAAATGCAATTCACACTTGAACAGTCTAATGATGACGAGGCTGCTAAAGGAAAGAAGAAGAAGAGAGCTAGATCAACAACTACAAAAGTGCTTGGAAAACCTTCCATGAGAAGAGATGAAGATGATGAGGAGGAAGAGCAAGCTAAAGCACCCCCTGCCAAGACTCAAAAGCTGATGACATATGCCATTAGAACAGGTGTTGCTCCCTCCAAGCCCAAGCCCAAAGCTCTAGCTCTTGCACCCCAGTCTACTACTCCCAAGAGATCCACTAGGAATATTCCAGCTGCTGAGAAGAACAAGGCCCCAATGCCTGAAGTTCAAGATGATGATGAGCCCCAGGTGCTCAGGAAATTAAAGCCAAAGATTCCATATCATGATGATGGTCATCCAGTTGCTGAGAACATGAAACTGAGGAAGGATAGTGGTCTGAGACTATGGAGGAAAAATGATCCATACTCAGTGAGGAGGACGAATGCTATTGACTATCGTCTCCATACCAGAGAACATCAAGACTTTTATGAGACAGTGTTGCTTGACAAGAAGACCATTGTGTGTGATATGAAGTGGGTGGACTGGAAGTACATAGACAACAATGAAGACTACTTCCCCCATGTTCATGAGAGTTTCAGGTTGACGGGTGTTGACTTTTTTTTGGACAAAAGCTCACCAAGTGGAATAATGAGATGATAATGCAATTTACTCCACTGCACATTTCTACCCCGATGGAAAGATTGTGTGGATGACTGAGGGCACTAGATACCAGTCATCAATCTAAGTGGTCTGCTCTTATCAATGCCCCAGAAGAAGAAGAAAATGCTATTGATGTATATGGCAAACCCGGGATGGATCACAACACTATGGCTCACATGTACAAGACCATTCCTGATGAAGCATTGGATACCCACAAGTTTGGCTCCATATACTATCTGCTTGGCTCATTTACTACCACAAACACCATACTAAGGCATACCCTATTGCCTAAGTCTGGAGATCACATAATGATACATGGTCATTCCATCAACCTGCTACATTTGTTTGATAATCCAAAGAAGTTCAAAGTCATGAGCCTGATTGTCTAATCAAGAGCTCTGCTGCAATCATAAGAGGTCATGTGGATATGCACCCCACATTCAGATGCTTATCAACTACAAGGTTGGTACAAATACATATCTACTTGATAGAGAGCATCTTCCTCTTCAGCCATAATTTGAAGATAATGAAGTGGTGATGGATGCTTCACATCCAATTTTAGCTGAGACTCAAGAGAAAGCAGAAGCAGCAAGAGTAGCAAAAGCAGCAAAGGCAGCAAGTGCTCCAAATGCATCCATTGCGAATCTCAAGACCAAGCAAGATCAAATGACATATCTGCTAGAAGCCACGGTGATGATTCAGAAAAGCCTGGCCTGTTGGGAATCGTGGCATGGAAAACAAAGCAAATTATACGCACACTGTAGGACCTTGAGAAGAGGTGTCTAGAGGGGGGTGATTAGACACTAAGTACCAAAGTTGCAGTTTTTTAACCTTTTTAAAGTTTAACTAGAGTTTAGGCACAAGTTTAACATTTACGATACATAACAAGCAAGCATGCAAAGAGTATATGAGCAGCGGAAAGTAAAGCATGCAACTTGCAAGAATGTAAAGGGAAGGGTTTTGGAGGATTCAAACGCAATTGGAGACACGGATGTTTTTGGCGTGGTTCCGATAGGTGGTGCTATCGTGCATCCACGTTGATGGAGACTTCAACCCACGAAGGGTAATGGTTGCGCGAGTCCACGGAGGGCTCCACCCACGAAGGGTCCACGAAGAAGCAACCTTGTCTATCCCACCATGGCCGTCGCCCACGAAGGACTTGCCTCACTAGCGGTAGATCTTCACGAAGTAGGCGATCTCCTTGCCCTTACAAACTCCTTGGTTCAACTCCACAATCTTGTCGGAGGCTCCCAAGTGACACCTAGCCAATCTAGGAGACACCACTCTCCAAGAAGTAACAAATGGTGCGTTGATGATAAACTCCTTGCTCTTGTGCTTCAAATGATAGTCTCCCCAACACTCAACTCTCTCTCATAGGATTTGGATATGGTGGAAAGAGGGTTTGAGTGGAAAGCAACTTGGGGAAGGCTAGAGATGTAACATCCCAAGTTTCCAATTTGGCATGTTAGACATAGATCATCCATGCATATCATATTTTATTGCTTTTCGTTTGCAATCCTCGAAATCCTAAGCAACCCAAGGACCCTCGCAGAGAGTTGGGGATTTTCCGATTTTCATATTTGAGTTTTATCAAATACTAAAGATGAGGATTTTGATTTTAATTATTTTTCTCTCCGAAAAATATTTCATCTCAAATAAACAAATGAGGGGAGATAATATGACTTCTCCAAAATAATTGAAATATTGGAGGAAAAATGTTAAAATCATTATTTGGTTTTTATTTGATTTTATTTGGGATTTTATTTGCCCTAGAAAAATTTGCATGTTTTAAAAGTTGCATTTTAGGGGCCAAGAAAAGTTCATCTCTTTCTAAATATTCCATTTAGACGGAGAAAACTTGTTTTGGAATTTTAGAATTTTTATTTATTTTCCTAGGATTTTTCTAAGTCGGCGGAACGTTTAAAAAAACCGCGCCCAACCGGGCCAAGGGCCCAGCCAGACCGGCCCGCCTCGCCGCCGCCTCCCCGCGCGCCGCCGTGCGCCGCATGGACGTCGAGGGGAGTCCAAGCCGGACTCCTCCCCGGGCGCCCCCTTCCCCAAGACGGAGCCCCCCCCCCTCCTTAAATATCGCAGCCCCGCCGCCCTCACCACCACCTCACCACCACCCGCCGCCACCGCCGCCGCCGCCGTCTTCCGCGCCGCCGCTGCCACCGTCTTGCCGAGCCCCGCAGGAGCCGCCCGCCCTGCCGGACGACCTCGCCGGAGGTAGCCACCCCGCCGCCGGGTTTTTTTTCGAATAAAACCCCTTCGATTTTTTTTTGAGAAAAACCCTAGTTTGTTTTTTTTATAGATCGGTTTTATTCTTCGGTTGATTTTCTTAGCGAGCGTTCGCTCGTTCGTTCGTTTTAACGAACGTGTTCATCATTTAGTTTCTGCTAACGAACGTTCGATCGTTTAGCCGTTCGTCGTTTTTCTTTTATCGGATTTATTCCGCGATTATTCTGGTCGCGATTTCTGATCCGATGTTCGAACCTGTTTATCTTTTCGCTCGTTTATCGGAATCAGGCGATTCAAGCGCCTGGAGTTTCATCTCGAAACCCTCTTTCCGACTAATCAACTCAAACAAGTTTTTATCTCTGTAAAATTTGACCCTAGTTCAGATTAGTAAACGGATCTTATTTCTTCCGACGTTTGAGTTTCGTTGCTCCGTTTGATTTGATTCTTTTTGCAAACCAGAGTTCTTAAGTTGAACTCTCCGGTCAAACTCTTTTATTTGGAGTTCTACTTGTGCATCTTTGCTTGTTGCTTATGTATGTTATTGTTTGTTTGCGATAGAATTCCCGAAGTGTGAAGCGTGTTACTACGAGTCTCTAGGATTCACGGATCGTCAGCAAGGCAAGTAACACATTGATCATACTCTTTCCGTACCCAGTTTTTATGCATTAGTTTCAATCCTCAAACATTGCATGACTAGGATGCCTTTAACATGTGGGTATCGGGAAGTAGTTGCAGAGGTAGAACCTATTGCCCTGTTTATTATCAAACCCTTGGGAGTTACTTCTACGTGTTACTTATATTGCCATGCTATGCTCGTAGACGTGGATTGGGTTTGAGTGATTTCCATGACAGATGTGAGATTTTTAATTAATGGTTTACTTAAGGTGGCAACTTAAATACACATCTGGGTGGATTGAGGCACCTGGGGTATCCAGTGTTGTCTGTTTTATTTTTGGAAATCCCGGGGTTACCGAGTGATCTTCCTATGGACCGCCACCCAGGCTCAAAGGGAACTGAGTTTATTCATGCTAGAAACTTCCGTGTGCAGCCACAAGCTATTATGGGCTCTAGCATAGTTGAGTAAGTTACGTGAAGCTCTTGAAGAGGTAGATCAGCAGGTAGTGGGTTTTGTAGGTTTAGTATGGTCTACCCGGAGTAGAGAGTTAATGTTTCTGAAAGACTATGTCTCGGTCATCCGTTTCTCAAACACCATGCAGTGTGAGAAACCAATGGAGGCGATCGAGTCTTGTGGGGAAAAGTGCGCAAACCTCTGCAGAGTGTACAATCTAATCATGGTTAGTCGTGTCCCCGGTTATGGACAATTCTGAGTATCTAGTACTTGAGTATTCACAAGTATCTCAACACTCTTAATTAATATTGCTGGGTTGTTAATTATATTAATTGGGATCATTGAGTTGGGGTTACCTTCTCAAATGATGTTTCAACCACCATGATAGTTAAATTAAAAATATATTCCTTTGTTGTAGGGAAAAATTGGCTTTTCGCAAAAACATGTAACCATAGAGCTTTCCACTAGCCAAATATGCATGTAGTGGTAGCATTACTCTGTTATTGCTCTTTTGTGATACATTGCCAGCATATTCCATGTGCTGACCCGTTCTCGGGCTGCAACGTATTATGTCGCAGACTTTTCAGACGAGGAGTAAGGTTCGATAGGTCGTTGCCGTGCAGCTCAGCTATGCCGTTGGAGTTGATGGACTCAATTTACCTTCCACGCCTTCCGCTGTTATCGCATTAGATGGCCTTAAGCCATATTATTGTAATAAGTTCTCTTTTGAGACATTTGATGTAATAAGTGTGTGATTGCTACTCTGCTATAAATCCTTCGAGTATTGTGTGTGTCAGCATTACCGATCCAGGGATGACACGGAAGCACAGAGACTTGACCATCTAAGGTCGAGTCGCTACAAGATGGTATCAGAGCACATGCTGAGTGTAGGACACGACCACTAAGATAAGCCATAGGTCACTCTTCTCTACTCATTTCTAACTCCTCTCCATTTTCCACTCTTTAGGATGAAGGAGATGAAGAACAAGTTTGCACAACCAGATGAAGACACGCCTTTTGGACGCCACTTGAAGGAAGTCACTAGGTACTTGAATATTGGAATACCAAGCTTCACCGGGACGTACAACGCCACCTTACCATAAGAAGAGCGCTGGATGATTCAAGTACGAGTTCCGGGAAGGACATTCTCGCCAACTTCCAAACCCATAGAGTTTTCTTTCGAAGCACCCACTTGGAGCCTTGGCAAGAGTATGGCAGCTCATATTACCATGGGACGCATTGGAGAAGTCTACAACAGGGAGCTTAAAGACACCACCTATCAAATATGTGGGAGCCGAGATGAACAATGGGAGATGATCAGCACCAGGAAGGATAGATCTGTCGCAGCTTTTATCCAGGAGCTAAACCAGCACATTCGACGTCAGGAGAACCAGATGTGCGCAGACATGATGGAGATGAAGAAGGCGAAAACTAGTATCATCGAGCTGGAGGAAGAACTCAAGTTTACATGCGATGGATATGAGGAGGAAATCAAGACCCTACTGGAGAAGAATGACGACCTAGTCGAGAAGATCGGAGTCTTCATGGGAGGACCAGCCCCGAGAGAAGAGGAAGGAGGTCCCGCTTGTCCGGACAATTACATCATCATCGACGACACCGATTCAGATCCAAGTGATGATGACTACGAAGATGAAGCTGGAGCAGACATCATGGAGTCTTCCACCGATCAAAATTTTTAGATGACCACCATATAATAGTAGTATTCCCCCATGTAACTAGTAGTAGTTGAGCACTTTTGTGATAGTCCCAGATCGTTTTGTATGCCCTTGCTTGATTGATTGAATGAATGCTTGTGTTTGCCTCATATGCATATGGGTAGTGTTTCTCCCCTAGATCTTTTTTCTATTCTAATCTCTTCCATCTAAACCCATCAGATGCCTCCGAGAAGAGACCCCGATTTTGTTTTCCCATCGGAGATCACCCAGTTGATCCAACAACAGAATGCATTGATGCAGTTGCTAGTTCAGAACCAGGGCAATGCCAACAACAACAATGCCAACAATAACCCGCCGCTAGTGGATAACCTTGCCCGTTTCTTAAGGTTGCAGCCGCCGGTGTTTTCCAGTAGCATCGAGCCAATAGTTGCAGATGATTGGCTACGCCGTATTGGGAGGGAGTTAACCACCGCAGGATGCACAGATGCTGAGAAGGTGCGTTTTGCCGCACACCAACTGGACGGACCTGCAGCAACATGGTGGGAGAATTTCACCGCCACCTATCCTATCAACACTGTCACATGGGCCAAGTTTCAGCAGGCTTTTCGTACTGCCCATGTCTCGACTGGAGCTATGCAGATGAAGAAGCGTGAGTTTCGCAATTTACGCCAGGGGAACCATACTGTTGGCCAGTATGTGGATGAGTTTAGCAAGTTATCACGCTATGCCCCTGATGATGTGGCCACAGATGCCGCGAAGCAGGAGAAGTTTATGGAAGGGCTGAATGATGAGATGAGCATGCAGTTGATGGTAGCAACCTTCAACAACTACCAGGAGTTGGTAGATAAGGCTCTAATGATTGAAGGAAAGCAGCAGCAAATTGAGAACCGTAAGAGGAAGTATGGACAAGGGAAATACAACTCAGGAGCTCACCAGAAGCCCCGCTTAACCCCGAACTCGGGAGGACTTGTTCATAACCATGGAGGTCATAACCATACTGGAGGAGGATCGCATAACCATAATGGTGCGAAGAACGGGAATGGAAGCGGAGCCAACAATAATCAGAATCGCTCTAACCCATCTACACCCGCAAAGAGGGACTTAAGCCAAGTTAGTTGCTACAAGTGCGGGAAGACAGGGCACTATGCCAATGACTGCTCTGAAGGAAATAATGGAAACGGAAATGGGAGCGCTGGGAAGAAGCCCAATCCATTCAACAATGGACAAGTGAACCACGTTAACGTGGAGGAAGTTGAAGAGGAGCCAGACGCGGTAATAGGTAAGTTTTTGGTTCAGTCATTTACCGCTATTGTTCTTTTCGATACTGGTGCATCGCATTCATACATATCAAGGGGATTTGTGGAAAAGTTTAAGTTACCAACCCAAACCCTTAGGACCCCTCTTTTAGTGAGCTCGCCTGGAGCAGAGTACATGGCTAGCAGATGGTGCACCCAGATGCCCCTAATCATTGGCACGCATGTTTTTCTGTCTGACCTAATCATCTTGGAGTCGCAAGGATTGGATGTGATATTAGGTATGGACTGGATGTCAAAATATGGAGGAAGTATTGACTGTGCTAGCAAGTTAATTTATCTTACCACCCCGGAGGGAAAAAGGATTAAGTATGTATCTAGGCATGTGCCTAGGAGGAGCCAAGTAAACACCCTCACGGGAGTTGTACAGGAGGAAGTACCGGTAGTAAAGGATTTTCCGGATGTTTTCCCCGAAGAGTTACCAGGTATGCCACCGGATCGAGACATCGAGTTTTTGATAGAACTATTGCCAGGTACAGGACCAATATCCAAGAGACCCTATTGGATACCAGCAAATGACCTGGAGGAAATTAAGAAGCAGATCAAAGAGTTGTTGGAGAAAGTTTACATTCGTAGAAGTTCATCACCTTGGGGAGCCCCAGTACTTTTGGTGGAGAAGAAGGATAAATCCCTGAGGATGGTTATTGATTACCGAGCTCTGAAGGAAGTAACGATAAAGAACAAGTATCCCTTACCGATGATTAATGATCTGTTCGATCAGTTACAAGGAGCTAAGGTGTTTTCAAAGATTGATCTACGGTCAGGATACCATCAGTTGAAGATCCGAGAGAAGGATATACCAAAGACAGCGTTTACCACACGCTATGGATTATATGAGTACACGGTCATGTCATTTGGGCTGACTAACGCCCCTGCCTATTTCATGAGTATGATGAACAAGGTGTTCATGGAGTATTTGGACAAGATTGTTGTGGTATTTATTGATGATATTATGATATTCTCGAAGAACGAGGAGGAGCACGCGGAACACTTGCGTCTGGTTCTCGAGAAACTCAGGGAACACCAGTTATATGCCAAATTCAGCAAGTGCGAGTTTTGGTTGAAAGAAGTTGGATTTCTTGGGCATGTTATATCAGGAGAGGGTATAGCAGTAGATCCCAGTAAGGTTCAGTCGGTCACTGAATGGTTGGCACCCACTTCAGTTGGTGAGATCCGCAGTTTCCTTGGACTGGCAGGATATTATCGGAGATTCATTGAGAATTTTTCCAAGATTGCTAAACCAATGACTGAATTGTTAAAGAAGGATACTAAGTTCAAATGGACAGAGGATTGTGAGACAAGCTTTCAGGAGTTGAAGAAACGATTGACTACAGCCCCAGTGTTGACCTTGCCAGATATACATAAGGAGTTTCAAGTGTATTGTGACGCCTCTCGCTTGGGACTTGGATGTGTGCTTATGCAGAACGGAAAAGTTGTTTCGTATGCCTCACGACAACTGAAGCCACACGAGTTGAACTATGCCATGCATGATTTGGAGTTAGCAGCCGTAGTGCATGCGTTGAAGACCTGGAGACATTATCTTATGGGAAACCATTGTGATGTGTACACAGATCATAAGAGCCTGAAGTACATTTTCACATAGAAGGAGTTGAACCTCAGACAGAGGAGATGGTTGGAACTTATAAAGGATTATGATATGAAGCTACACTATCATCCAGGAAAAGCCAACGTCGTAGCAGACGCTTTGAGCCAGAAGAGTTATGCTAATATTCCTGAGAGCAAAGGATTGCCAAAGGAGTTAGCTGCGGAGATCATGGAACTTCGATTGGAGATTGTTCCAAGAGGTTTTCTTGCAGCAATGGAGGTTCAGTCGACGTTGTTGGAAAAGATTCGAGAAGCTCAGAAGGAAGACAAAGAGATTGCTGAGATAAGAGAGAGGATGGGCGAAGGTAAAGCCAAAGGTTTTCGCGAGGATGAGCACGATACCTTGTGGTTTGAGGACCGGATTTATGTGCCCAACAATTCGGAGATCAGGAAGTTGATACTTCAAGAGGCCCATGACTCACCATACTCGATTCACCTCGGAAACACCAAGATGTATTTGGACTTGAAGGAACATTTCTGGTGGACTGGTATGAAGAAGGATATTGCCGAGTATGTAGCCGTATGTGATGTATGCCAGAGAGTGAAGGCAGAACATCAGAAGCCAGCAGGACTGTTACAGCCTATGCCAATACCCGAATGGAAGTGGGACAAACTTGGTATGGACTTTATTACAGGATTACCCAGAACCAAGGCAGGATATGATTCTATATGGGTAGTTGTGGATCGATTGACCAAAGTAGCTCACTTCATCCCGGTGAAAACAACATGTACAAGTGCAAAGTTGGCCAAGATATATATGTCCAGGATCGTATGTTTGCATGGAGTTCCGAGGAGCATCGTATCAGATAGAGGAACACAGTTTACTTCAAGGTTTTGGCATCAACTACACCAGACTTTGGGTACCCGATTGGAATTCAGTACCGCTTTCCACCCGCAGACAGATGGGCAGACAGAGAGAGTCAATCAGATTCTGGAGGACATGTTGAGAGCCTGTGCGCTAGATTATGAATCTAGTTGGGATGATAATTTGACGTATGCAGAATTTTCTTATAACAACAGCTACCAGGCCAGTTCGAAGATGGCACCTTTTGAAGCTCTGTATGGACACAGATGTAGAACACCATTGATGTGGGACGAGGTAGGAGGCCGTCAGTTGTTTGGACCAGATTTGATCAAGGAATCAGAGGAGAAGGTTAAACTGATCAGAGACAGACTAAAGATTGCTCGGTCCAGACAGAAGAGTTATGCAGACTCAAAACGCAAGGAGGTAACCTATGAAATTGGAGATAGAGCCTATCTAAGAGTATCACCCTTGAGGGGAGTAAAACGTTTTGGAGTTAAGGGAAAGATAGCCCCGAGATTTGTAGGACCATATCGTATTTTGGAATGGATGGGAGAAGTTGCCTACAAGCTGGAGTTACCTGGAGGATTGTCAGGAGTTCACGATGTGTTTCACGTATCACAGCTGAAGAAGTGCCATGCTGAGATGGCCGATATACCGTTGAATGATACAGTACCTTTGGAGGCGATACAGCTAGATAATAATCTGACCTATGAGGAGAAGCCAGTAAAGATTCTTGATTTTGACAGTCGAGTCACTCGCAACAAGGTTATCAAGTTTTGCAAAGTTCAGTGGAGTCATCATACCGAGGAGGAAGCCACCTGGGAGCGAGAAGAGGATATTCGCAAGGACCATCTGCACCTATTTTCTAGCCAACCCGAATCTCGAGGGCGAGATTCATCTTAAGGGGGGTAGGTTTGTAACATCCCAAATTTCCAATTTGGCATGTTATACATAGATCATCCATGCATATCATATTTTATTGCTTTTCGTTTGCAATCCTCGAAATCCTAAGCAACTCAAGGACCCTCGGAGAGAGTTGGGGATTTTCCGATTTTCATATTTAAGTTTTATCAAATACTGAAGACGAGGATTTTCATTTTAATTATTTTTCTCTCTGAAAAATATTTCATCTCAAATAAACAAATGAGGGGAGATAATATGACTTCTCCAAAATAATTGAAATATCGGAGGAAAAATGTTAAAATCATTATTTGGTTTTTATTTGATTTTATTCGGGATTTTATTTGCCCTAGAAAAATTTGCATGTTTTAAAAGTTGCATTTTAGGGGCCAAGAAAAGTTCATCTCTTTCTAAATATTCCATTTAGATGGAGAAAACTTGTTTTGGAATTTTAGAATTTTTATTTATTTTCCTAGGATTTTTCTAAGTCGGAGGGACGTTTTAAAAAAAACCGTGCCCGACCGGGCCAAGGGCCCAGCCAGGCCGGCCCGCCTCGCTGCCGCCTCCCCTTGCCCGCCGCCGTGCGCCGCACGGACGCCGAGGGGAGTCCGAGCCGGACTCCTCCCCGAGCGCCCCCTTCCCCAAGCCGGAGCCGCCCCCCTCCCTCCTTAAATACCGCCGCCCTCACCACCACCTCACCACCACCCGCCGCCACCGCCGCCGCCGAGCAGCGCCCGAGCCGCCGCCGCGCCCTGCCCGAGCCGCCGCCGCCGTCTTCCGCGCCGCCGCCCCTCGCCGAGCCCTGCCGGAGCCGCCCGCCCTGCCGGACGACCTCGCCGGAGGTAGCCACCCCGCCGCCGGTTTTTTTTCGAATAAAACCCCTTCGGTTTTTTTGAGAAAAACCCTAGTTCGTTTTTTTTTATAGATCGGTTTTATTCTTCGGTTGATTTTCTTAGCGAGTGTTTGCTCATTTGTTCGTTTTAATGAATGTGTTCATCGTTTAGTTTCTGCTAACGAACGTTCGATCGTTTAGCCGTTCGTCGTTTTTCTTTTAGCGGATTTATTCCGCGATTATTTTGATCGCGATTTCTGATCCGATGTTCGAACCTGTTTATCTTTTCGCTCGTTTATCAGAATCAGGCGATTCAAGCGCCTGGAGTTTCATCTCGAAACCCTCTTTCTGACTAATCAACTCAAACAAGTTTTTATCTCTGTAAAATTTGACCCTAGTTTAGATTAGTAAACAGATCTTATTTCTTCCGCCGTTTGAGTTTCGTCGCTCCGTTTGATTTGATTCTTTTTGCAAACCGGAGTTCTTAAGTTGAACTCTCCAGTCAAACTCTTTTATTTGGAGTTCTACTTGTGCATCTTTGCTTGTTGCTTATGTATGTTATTGTTTGTTTGCGATAGAATTCTCGGAGTGCGAAGCGTGTTACTACGAGTCTCTAGGATTCACGGATCGTCAGCAAGGCAAGTAACACATTGATCATACTCTTTCCGTACCCAGTTTTTATGCATTAGTTTCAATCCTCAAACATTGCATGACTAGGATGCCTTTAACATGTGGGTATCGGGAAGTAGTTGCAGAGGTAGAACCTATTGCCCTGTTTATTATCAAACCCTTGGGAGTTACTTCTACGTGTTACTTATATTGCCATGCTATGCTCGTAGACGTGGATTGGGTTTGAGTGATTTCCATGACAGATGTGAGATTTTTAATTAATGGTTTACTTAAGGTGGCAACTTAAATACACATCTGGGTGGATTGAGGCACCTGGGGTATCCAGTGTTGTCTGTTTTTTTTTGGAAATCCCGGGGTTACCGAGTGATCTTCCTATGGACCGCCACCCAGGCTCAAAGGGAACTGAGTTTATTCATGCTAGAAACTTCCGTGTGCAGCCACAAGCTATTATGGGCTCTAGCATAGTTGAGTAAGTTACGTGAAGCTCTTGAAGAGGTAGATCAGCAGGTAGTGGGTTTTGTAGGTTTGGTATGGTCTACCCGGAGTAGAGAGTTAATGTTTCTGAAAGACTATGTCTCGGTCATCCGTTTCTCAAACACCATGCAGTGTGAGAAACCAATGGAGGCGATCGAGTCTTGTGGGGAAAAGTGCGCAAACCTCTGCAGAGTGTACAATCTAATCATGGTTAGCCGTGTCCCCGGTTATGGACAATTCTGAGTATCTAGTACTTGAGTATTCACAAGTATCTCAACACTCTTAATTAATATTGCTGGGTTGTTAATTATATTAATTGGGATCATTGAGTTGGGGTTACCTTCTCAAATGATGTTTCAACCACCATGATAGTTAAATTAAAAATATATTCCTTTGTTGTAGGGAAAAATTGGCTTTTCGCAAAAACATGTAACCATAGAGCTTTCCACTAGCCAAATATGCATGTAGTGGTAGCATTACTCTGTTATTGCTCTTTTGTGATACATTGCCAGCATATTCCATGTGCTGACCCGTTCTCGGGCTGCAACGTATTATGTTGCAGACTTTTCAGACGAGGAGTAAGGTTCGATAGGTCGTTGCCGTGCAGCTCAGCTATGCCGTTGGAGTTGATGGACTCACTTTACCTTCCAAGCCTTCCGCTGTTATCGCATTAGATGGCCTTAAGCCATATTATTGTAATAAGTTCTCTTTTGAGACATTTGATGTAATAAGTGTGTGATTGCTACTCTTCTATAAATCCTTCGAGTATTGTGTGTGTCAGCATTACCGATCCAGGGATGACACGGAAGCACAGAGACTTGACCATCTAAGGTTGAGTCGCTACAAGAGATCAAGATTCATATGGTAGGAATGGAATATCTTGGCCTCAACACATGAGTAGGTAGTTCTCTCTCAGAAAATGTAAGCTAGAAGTGTAGGTTCAGTCTGATGGTTCTCTCCACGAATGAAGAGGAGGTGGAGGGGTATATATAGCCTCCACACAAAATCTAACCACTACACACAATTTGCCAAACTCAGTGGGACCGAATTAACAAACTCGGTTGGACCGATTTAGAAAATCTACTGACCGTTAGGATTTTCGGTGGGACCGAAATGCAACTCGGTGAGACCGACTCGGTTAGGGTTAGGGCATAACGTAATCTTGGTAAGACCGATTAGGCAAACTCGGTGAGACCGATTTTGGTAATAAGCTTTCCAGAGAGTTGGTCAGGCAAACTCGGTTGGACCGATTACTCAAACTCGGTGGGACCGATTTTGGTAATAAGTTAACCAGAAAGTTTACATTGTAATCTCGGTAGTACCGATTGCTCAAACTCGGTGAGACCGATTTTGATAATGGACATACACAGAGAGATTACAATCCCATCTCGGTAAGACCGAGATCCCTATCGGTGAGACCGATTTGCCTAGGGTTTGTGGCAGTGGCTAAGACATCCAAACTCAGTGGCGCCGGATAGGAAGAATCAGTGGGGCTGAGTTTAACTTTAGGTTTAGGACATATGTGTGGAAGTAGGGAAGTAGTTGAGGGTATTTGGAGCATATCACTAAGCACTTGAAGCAAGAGGCTCATTAAGCAACACCTCATCCCTCCTTGATAGTATTGGCTTTTCCTATAGACTCAACTAGATCAATGATGGCGCGCGTTGCCGCGCCCTTCTGTTACTTCATTAATATGATAGGAATTTCTCTAAATATGTAGACCCGAGAAATGCATTTAGATTTTAGAGATATTGCATGACATGTAGAAAGTTTTAAGAAAATCTTGAATGTTCAATTTATAATGCCCAGACAAATTTCATAGTTGGGAAACCAAATGTTTAGCACCACGTATCATGTATCTATTACATGAATATGAAAATAAAAATCACGAGAAACATGGTCCCTTCCTTAAGGACATCCGAATTTCAACCAGGAAAGCAAAACAATAATTGGAAATGTAAGATACAATATTATGTTTGTACTGACAAATGCAAGTGAACAAACTTTATCATGGTTCAAAATTGCACACCTCATGCAACATAATATAATATATCAACAAAAATTGTATGTAGGTAATCCCACTCCAGGATGAATATCCCTGCAATAGCTCATCCGAATGGTGATGAAGTAGGATTCCAAAAAACATAGGATGGGCAAACACATAAGCTCAACGTAACAAACACATAAAAAATGACAGCACACACAAAAATTCTTTGTATAACCTTGCAGAAGCTTCTGTTACATCCTCTTATCCCTCGTCCATTCTAAAACATTGATAGGGAATTCAAGAATTAAAAATAACACAAACAATATACTCCATCCGTTCCTAAATATTTGTCTTTCTAGATATTTCAACAAGTGACTACATACGGAGCAAAATGAGTAAATCTACACTCTAAAATATGTCTATATACATCCGTATGTGCTAGTCCATTTGAAATCTCTAAAAAGACAAATATTTAGGAACAGAGGGAGTATATTGTTTAGGCATAAATGTTGCTTTCCCCTAGCTATAAAAATGAAGAAGTTCGAGATGGCATTACTTCACGTGAACAATTAGGCAAGGCTCGAAGTGCAAGTAATTGTCTCAATATGGTACCACCATACTAATCTTTCTAGTTGTGGACCTGCCAAAATGATGATTGAAACATGGAATGGGGAAATATGAAAATCAACCAGTAAAATAAAAATGGCATGTCATTCAATGCCAAAGACATCTCCATAAATTAAGCTAACATGGCAATTTATTTTGTGGCAATATAAAGTTTTTCCTCTCTCTATGGCATTCGAGCTACCTTGTGTGCCCTCATAATGCAAAATTTAAAAATTGTACTGGTATGCAGGTAACATCCCCTTGAATTGCACGGAGGAGATACTATATCATTAAATGTAAGAAAATTAACTCATCGATATGATTATTTACTGTATTAACCTGAATGACTTCATTACTGGTGACACAATATACAATGGGTCAGAAATCAAGTGGGCTTACCTCAGATGGAAATTTCGCATCCCCTATATCATGCTTTCATAGTTTCTCCCAAGCATGAGCTTCGTTTCCACCATTAATTGATATGAAGGGAAGCTTTTTTGTTATATGAAATTTCCCACGGTAAAGATATCAGCAATAGCGATCAATTAAATACTCCCTCCATTCCTAAATATAAGTCTTTCTAGGATTTCAATGGAAACTACATACGGATATATATATATATATAGACATAATTTAGAGTATAGATTCACTCATTTTGCTCCGTATGTAGTCCGCAGTGAAATCTCTAAGAAGACTTATATTTAGGAACGAAGGAAGTAGTAGTCAATAACTAACATAATATTTGAGTAGATGTTAATCTGCAGTCATGCTGATAATACCAAGCTGCGAGCAACATTGAAAATGTAATTGTTGCGGAAGATATATTATGGGGCATTGTGACCTACATGTTGGATGCATTGGAAGATGTCAGTTATCAGCCAAAGTGAGCATAGCAGAGCTTGTAGCTATGCATTTATCTTCATCTACCCTATCACAAAGGTCCCCCAATAACAGTACAAATACACCACTACTACTGCGGTGGCAAGAAAGTCAAGATTAGCCAAGTAGGAGTACCAAACTGAAGGGTCCCTCCGTTGGTCAACGCATTTGAAAAAAGACTTTGCAAACTACATTGACTATTTACAAAAACATAGAGAAACTCATCTCAGTTATTCACAGGCAAAAAGATTGACACATATTTTTCTTAGTCTACCAACAAAATAACTGATTGCTTCATATGAGGTACATTCCTAAATTCATGTGTAATCGTGCATAAAATAAGCTAAGTGTCATGGCAGGAAATGTAATTAGAGATGGCAAAAAAGAGGTTCCGTGTCACCATCGGATGGTTTCTAGAGTGATTTGTCATAGCCATCTTGTGTTGAATCAACAATAGCAGACACAATGGAGGAGCAGAGATACAAAGGGCATGAGCCACCACCGTCATTGTAATCTGATTGTTTCAGGGCTTCTATGTTATCAGACCATCAAATCATCTACTCACGAATTCCCCCTAAAAACTACTCACAGATTAAGCAGATGCCAATTCCAAAGCATCTGATGAGTGGGAAAGCTGCGGTGCCGTGGTGGCATGCTTCTGGGTACCGACTGGAACACGAGGCATCGGCACAATTGCTAACCAGATCGGCAAGAAACAGGTCAGGAGCGGGCGGGCGGAGGAGCGAGACGAGGGGTTGGGTCAGGAGGAGGTGCGAGGGAGAGATACCTTGCAGGTGGCGCGTTGAGGTCGGGTGATGGCGACGCTTCCTGGCTACAGCCACCCCGTCGCTCCCAAATCGATTGACAACCGGGATAGGAACGGATGTACCAGCGAAGGATCTTCATGTTCACCAAGTATTTCTTATTTTCTGTTGGACGGAATGGTAGCGTGAGAGGGATATCTCTAGATCGGAGCAAAGGAAGCGAGGCGGCGCAGGGAGGGCGTCGAGCGAAGCGACAGGGACGGTGTTCGGTGTTTTTTCCCTTTGTGATGTTTAAATGGGCTTCGTGCGAGAGTCATGGCCCAATTAACCATGGCCTCCCAATTTTGTCGTGGGAGCAGCTGCTCACTCCTGTCGTGATAAGTACTGCCGCTAGTTTGATTGGACGGCCAAAAACGCTGAAAAATATAGATCCTACGGCTATGGATGCTTATGCCCTGAGATGGCTGGATTAGTGCTCAGTTTTAATGTCTGTAAATGTGATCTTGGATCACTAAAATGTAAAATGAAGAGTCTTGAGCTTGAATCTTGAGCCAATCCTTTGTCCTTAGCATCTTGAAGGAGTTCCCACATCCTTTAGTCCATGCCACTCCATTGTTGAACTTATCTGAAACATACTAGATAAAAGTGTTAGTCCAACAAGAGATATGTTGACATTAATTACCAAAACCACCTAGGGAGCACTTGTGCTTTCAATCTCCCCCTTTTTGGTAATTGATGACAACATACATCAAAGCTTTAGATAAAGATATAAAGAACAACAAGTAAAGCTTTGGAAAGACATGTAACAAGCATAGGCTCCCCCTACATGTATGTAATCATGTGAATATGAAATATGAAGCATGTGATAGCATAACCATGATAGAGCAGGCAATGTGTTACATGTATCTTGGCCATATGCATCAGAGCAAAAAGTATTAAAGGAAATACCTTCATGCCCATGAGTCCTTCTTGCAAACAGTATGTACATCAGCAAGAATTCCTCATACACATGATTGTGATGCATATACTTACCTTGTAGTCTTGAGTTGGCTTAGGATGGAATGAACCTGCGTAAACAAGGTTAGATAACACAGATACATCTACTAGCCAGAGCAAACACAAGAAACCACAAGAATACCAAGACTGGGATGACATGTAGAGAGTGAGTACTAAGTACTACATTGGATTAGACATGTCCCCAAGAGTAAAGATATGCAATGAATTTAGATGATTTCTTTCCCTTAGATGTCTTGCTCCCCCTGAATCTAGCATAGGATACTGGGAGAAGATAGGGAACAGAAAATCAGAGCTGAAAGATATAAATGAACAGAGCTAATGCAAGCTAATGCAAATAAGCACATATGAACATGTCTTTCCCCTCAAGAAGACATGTGGCATCTCTCCTATTGAACACCAAGCATCTGGGATCCTTGAGAAATACATTCTACTAGTATTCTCTCCCCCTGGAGATCTCTCTCTCTCTCTCTCCCTAAAGGATCTCTCTCCCCCTGAGAAGGTGATACTCTCTCTCTAAAAGATAAGCTTTGATGTGATCTCTGTCTCCCCCTTTGACATCAGTTTCCAAGAAGGGCTTCATAAAGATGTAATCTCTCTCTCCCTCTGGAATTTGTCGTGAATGGGTTTGATCCTTGAGTCACAACATAAAGCAATGATAAAAATGTGATGCTTGTAGAGGACAAGATTCATTGAGTGGAGCTGGATCAGAAGAAACACAGAATAAGTGGCAAACTATTTTTCCTGTTGTGAAGTCGGTGGCACCGAGAGGTATGCTTCGGTTGCACCGAAAGGATTCGGTTGGACCAAAAATAACAAATCGGTGTAACTGAGTTCATCGCAGAGAAAACACTTGTCACCTCAGCTCACTAGACTAGTAAGATCTCACAAAGATTTGCAAGGAATTTACTTAAATATATGCAATGAATTGGATGCAGAAAATGCAGAGCAAACAGAAAGAAATCTAGATGAAGTTTTTTTTTGAAAGGGGAAACAAATATACATGAGACAAATGCAAAAACACAGAAGAGAACATAAGAGAACTTCATCTAGAGATGGTCGGCGACTAAGTCACCTATGTTAGAGTATATTGACTTAGGAGTCAAGTGAGATCACTTGATCATAGGTCATACTCATAGTTTAAGCTCAAAATGGGGTTGCCATTTTTTGTTTAAGCATCTTAATGTATTCACATCTTGTCGAGTTGCTTTAACTCATGACTTGGAGTAAAGCTCCTCTAAGATGGAATAACATACCTTGGTTGGTGGTGTTATCCATGTAGTTGAACTTGTGTGGGTTGCTCAAGGTTGATGTAGCTCATCAAGAATTTGGAGCACCACTTGGAATTTGAGTCCATCTACCTACATGGGTTAGTTCTTGCAAGGAAGAGCACTTGTATATCCAAAAATGGCAATCATGAAGCTCAACATAGATTTTGTCAAAGGATATGTTTAAATGGTTTTGTGCTTCCTTGTCTTCAACCACCATAATGTAGAGACTTGGTGATGTAGAGATTGCTCAAGATATGAGTAGGTTACAACCTCATGGAATTTGATTCAACCAAGTACCTACATGGGTTAGATAACATGCAAGATACAAATATATCCAAGACATAAGATTTCCATCATAAGAGAGATATCAAGGATTATGCATAAGCTCATGTCTTGCATGTATCCAATGGAGTTTCTACTCCAAGTTTGAAGCATCAACGATCTTCAATTCTCCTCTTAACCTGCAAAACACTTTCTCATCAAGAGGTTTAGTGAATATATCTGCTAATTGCTTTTTGGTGCGAACATGCTTAAGATCAATGTCACCCTTAGCAACATGATCTCGAATGAAATGATGACGAACTTCAATATGCTTAGTTCGAGAATGTTGCACAGGATTATGACCAATTTTGATAGCACTTTCATTGTCACAAAGCAATGGAACATGTTTCACATATATCCCATAATCTTTAAGAGTTTGGGTCATCCAAAGTAATTGAGCACAACATGAACCAGCGGCAATGTATTCCGCTTCGGCGGTAGATAAGGATACCGAGTTTTGTTTCTTGGAAGACCAAGACACAAGAGATCTACCTAGAAATTGGCAAGTACCCGAAGTGGACTTTCTATCAACCTTGTCACCGGCATAGTCCGAGTCGGAGTAGCCAACAAGATCAAAAGAGGCCCTCTTAGGATACCAAATGCCAAAATTTGGTGTATGGATTAAGTATCTCACTATCCTTTTCACGGCCTTAAGATGACATTCTTTAGGAGCAGCTTGATATCGTGCACACATGCACGCACTTAGCATAATATCGGGACGTGAAGCACATAGATATAACAATGAACCAATCATAGAGCGATAAACCTTTTGATCAACCGGTTCATCATCTTTGGTTAAGTCAAGATGTCCACTAGTAGGCATGGGTGTAGTCATATCTTTGCATTCTTGCATATTGAACTTCTTGAATAAGTCCTTGGTGTACTTCGTTTGAGAGACAAAAGTACCTTCCTTAGTTTGCTTGATTTGCAACCCAAGAAAGAATTTGAGTTCACTCATCATAGACATCTCAAACTTCTCCGACATTAGCTTTCCAAACTTTTCACTAAAATGAGGGTTAGTTGAACCAAATATAATATCATCAACATAGATTTGGCACACAAATAGTTCTCCATTAACCCTTTTAGTAAAAAGTGTAGAATCAATTTTCCCAATTTCAAAGCCTTTTTCAATAAGGAACTTGGTCAAGCATTTATACCATGCTCTAGGAGCTTGTTTAAGACCATAAAGAGCTTTGTGAAGTTTGTAAACATGATTGGGTTTCTTAGGATTGACAAAGCCGGGAGGTTGTTTAACATAAACTTCCTCCTCTATTTCACCATTTAGAAAAGCACTTTTAATGTCCATTTGGTACAAGGTGATATCATGGCGATTAGCATAGGCAAGTAAGATGCGAATGGACTCAAGTCTAGCAACGGGGGCATAAGTCTCACCATAGTCCATACCTTCGACTCGTGTGTAGCCTTGGGCGACGAGACATGCTTTGTTGCGAACTACTTGTCCATCTTTATCTTGCTTATTGCGAAACACCCATTTGGTACCGATGATGTTGTGGTTGTTGTCCAGCTTGTCAACCAATGTCCAAACTTGGTTCCTCTCAAAGTTGTGTAGCTCTTCATGCATAGCATTTATCCAATCTGGATCTTCCAATGCTTCTTCAACCTTCATAGGTTCAACGCTAGATATGAAAGAATAGTTTTCACAAAAGTTAGCTAAACGAGTTTTAGAGCGAGTGATTCTCCCGGTTTGAATGTCATTGTAGACTTGCTCGACGGGATGATCTTTAGCAATTATTGCTCGAACTCGTGAAAGCTTTTGCTTGGGTCTTCGTTGAACATCTTCTTCATCTTGTTCTTCTTCTTGGCCTTCTTCATTGTTGGCGTTGTCGTTCTCTTGCCTTGGTGGAGAAGGAGGTTGTTGACGTTCATCTTGATGCACTTCCTCGTTTCCTTCGTCTTGGTGTGTCCCACTTGTGGATGCTTCCGTATCAACTCTTGGTTCACCTTGTCGTGAAGTAGAAGCTTCCACTTGGACAGACGAGGTACTCTCCTTCACCTCCGTTGGACGGACCTTGCCAATAGACAAGTCTTGGATTGCTTCCGAAGGATATTTATCTCCTACATCAATTGGCAATTGCTCTACTTGCGAGCCATTAGATTCATCAAACTTCACATCTACCGTCTCTTCAACCTTTCAGGTGAAATTGTTGTAGACACAGTAAGTGTGAGAGTTTGAGCCATAACCTAGTAGGAAACCTTCATGAGACTTAGGAGCAAATTTAGAACGATGATGCTTATCAAGAATGTAGCATTTTGAGCCGAATACTCGAAAGTATCCAACTTGGGGTTTGTTACCGGTGAGGAGCTCGTATGCCGTCTTGTCGAGTAGCTTGTGAAGATACAAGCGATTTGTTGCATGGCAAGCTGTCTCAACCGCTTCTGCCCAAAAGTGCTTCGGTGTCTTGTACTCATCAAGCATCGGTCTCGCCATTTCGATGAGCGTACGGTTCTTCCTCTCAACAACCCCATTTTGTTGAGGTGTGTACGTAGCCGAGAACTCATGTGAAATCCCTTCTTCGTCAAGAAAGGTGTCCACATTTGCGTTCTTGAACTCCGTTCTGTTGTCGCTGCGAACCTTCTTGATCTTCACTTCAAATTGATTTTGGGCCTTCCTAGCGAAGTTTTTGAAGATCTTTTGGACCTGTGATTTATCATCGAGAAATAACACCCACGTAAATCTTGAAAAATCATCAACTATAACTAGACCAAAAGAATTTCCACCGAGACTCTTGTAAGAGATGGGACCAAAGAGATCCATGTGAAGTAGCTCGAGTGGCCTCTTTGTGGTCATGATGTTCTTCACGGGATGCCTTCCTCCAACCTGTTTACCTGCTTGACAAGCACTACAAAGCCTATCCTTATCAAATATGACATCATTAACTCCAAGGATATGATTTCCCTTAATAAGCTTGTCAAGGTTTCACATACCAACATGACCTAATCATCTATGCCATAGCCAGCCTTTTGAGGATTTAGCAATGAAGCAAGTTTTAGGTTGAGCCTTTATAGTGAAATCAACAATGTATAGATCACCTCTACGCACACCGGTAAAGACCAGTTTATGATTGTCTCGACGAAACACTTGGCAATCTACTTCAGTAAATAGGACATTGAAACCGAAATCAGCAAGTCTAGATACTGAAAGTAAGTTGTACCCAAGAGATTCAACGAGCATGACATTTTGTATGGAGCTATCATGTGATATGGCCACCTTACCAAGGCCAACCACCTTACCCCTTGAGTTGTCATCAAAAGTGACATACTTTCGAGGACTATCATTATCAGCAAGCTCACGAAACATGTCTTTATCTCCGGTCATGTGATAGGTACATCCACTATCAAGAACCCATTCCTTTCCTCCTGACATATATCCCCGAAGATTTGCCATAAGACCAAAATGTCTCATTGCATCATCAAGATCGAAGTCACTATCATCATCCTCATCATAGTATCCTTGTTCAACATCGTCATGTGGTGGATCAAATCCTAGAGAGGGTGATTCGTTAGAGTGAGTTTGACAATGATCTTGTCTATGAATTTTTATAGCTTCGGAAATAATATCAATAATAATACCAACATTTCCTTTGGCACGCATAAGGTTTGTAAGTTCAAATAGACGATCACCAAACATAGGATCACTAGTATTCATTTTACTCAAAGCAATAGACTTATGGATAATTTCATCTAGATTTTTCAATGAATAATCTGGAAATCGTTCCTCAAGAAATTTCCATATAGTGTAGGCACACTTAAAAGTAGGCAAACATTCAATCAAGTTTTTAGGCAATCCTCTAATGATAAGTTCGGCAGTTCTAAGATTCCTAACCATGTCAATTGACTCATCATGGGTTGGATACATAGGGTCAACATAAGGTGCACAAGGGCTAGCAATGTACTTGTTCAAATGATATTGATTGAAAATTACAAGCATCTCATTTTTCCACTCATGAAAATACCCTCCATCAAGAATAGGCACTCTATGTCTAAGACTCCCCAAAGTAGACTCATCCATCTTCCTCCAAAGGTGATTAAACCAAGGAAATTGATACCAATGCTCTGATACCACTTGTAGGACCTTGAGAAGAGGTGTCTAGAGAGGGGGGTGATTAGATACTAAGTACCAAAGTTGCAGTTTTTTTAACCTTTTTAAAGTTTAAGTGGAGTTTAGGCACAAGTTTAACATTTACAATACATAACAAGCAAGCATTCAAAGAGTATATGAGCAGCAGAAAGTAAAGCATGCAACTTGCAAGAATGTAAAGGGAAGGGTTTTGGAGGATTCAAACGCAATTGGAGACATGGATGTTTTTGGCGTGGTTCCGATAGGTGGTGCGATCGTACATCCATGTTGATGGAGACTTCAACCCATGAAGGGTAACGGTTACGCGAGTCCACGGAGGGCTCCACCCACGAAGGGTCCACGAAGAAGCAACCTTGTCTATCCCACCATGGTCGTCGCCCACGAAGGACTTGCCTCACTAGCGGTAGATCTTCACGAAGTAGGCGATCTCCTTGCCCTTACAAACTCCTTGGTTCAACTCCACAATCTTGTCGGAGGCTCCCAAGTGACACCTAGCCAATCTAGGAGACACCACTCTCCAAGAAGTAACAAATGGTGCGTTGATGATAAACTCCTTGCTCTTGTGGTTCAAATGATAGTATCCCCAACACTCAACTCTTTCTCATAGGATTTGGATCTGGTGAAAAGAGGGTTTGAGTGGAAAGCAACTTGGGGAAGGCTAGAGATCAAGATTCATATGGTAGGAATGGAATATCTTGGCCTCAACACATGAGTAGGTAATTCTCTCTCGGAAAATGTAAGCTGGAAGAGTGGGTTCAGTCTGATGGCTCTCTCCACGAATGAAGAGGAGGTGGAGGGGTATATATAGCCTCCACACAAAATCTAACCGTTACACACAATTTGCCAAACTCGGTGGGACCGAATCAACAAACTTGGTTGGACCGATTTAGCAAATCTAGTGACCGTTAGGATTTTTGGTGGGACCGAAATGCAACTCGGTGAGACCGACTCGGTTAGGGTTAGGGCATAACGTAATCTCGGTAAGACCGATTACGCAAACTCGGTGAGACCGATTTTGGTAATAAGCTTTCCAGAGAGTTGGTCAAGCAAACTCGGTTGGCCCGATTACTCAAACTCGGTGGGACCGATTTTGGTAATAAGTTAACCAGAAAGTTTGCATTGTAATCTCGGTAGTACCGATTGCTCAAACTCGGTGAGACCGATTTTGATAATGGACATACATAGAGAGATTACAATCCCATCTCGGTAAGACCGAGATCCCTATCGGTGAGACCGATTTGCCTAGGGTTTGTGGTAGTGGCTAAGACATCCAAACTCGATGGCGTCGGATAGGAAGAATCAGTGGGGCCAAGTTTGACTTTAGGTTTAGGACATATGTGTGGAAGTAGGGAAGTAGTTGAGGGTATTTGGAGCATATCACTAAGCACTTTAAGCAAGAGGCTCATTAAGCAACACCTCATCCCTCCTTGATAGTATTGGCTTTTCCTATAGACTCAACTAGATCAATGATGGCGCGCGTTGCCGCGCCCTTCTATTACTTCATTAATATGATAGGAATTTCTCTAAATATGTAGACCCGAGAAATGCATTTAGAAGCGTTTGATAGCACACAAGGCATTCCTCCAGTATCCGGGAGTTGCATAATCTCATAGTCGAAAGAATATGTATTTGACATGAAGAAAACAATAGCAATAGAACTGAACGATCATTATGCTAAGCTAACAGATGGGTCTTGTCCATCACATCATTCTCCTAATGATGTGATCCCGTTATAAAATGACAACTCATGTACATGGTTAGGAAACCTTAACCATCTTTGATAAACAAGCTAGTCAAGTAGAGGCTCACTATGGACATGGTGTTTGTTTATGTATTCACACATGTATCTAAGTTTCCTATCAGTACAATTCTAGCATGAATAATAAACCTTCATGAATAAGGAAATATAAAAAACAACTTTATTATTGCCTCTAGGGCATATTTCCTTCATGGCCAACTTAGCCAAGAATCAGGAAAGCCTAGAGTGGATAGTTGAGGACAAGATATATAATCTAGATGTCAAGGTCACCGAGATTCAGACTATTGTGGAGAAACTTAGAGATGATACTGAGGATAGTGATGACATACCTACCACTGACAGATTCTAGTTTGTGGCTAGGGCACAAAGGTCATCAATTGTGCCACTAGCAGACACCAGGACTACACTCTCAGCACCTGCCGCCACTGCCACAATTGCACCTCCAGTGTCTACTCCACCAGCTCCACAGGCATCAGCTGAAGCATTTGCAGAAGGAGTTCTCTCAACGCCATCTACACACACCGGAGCAACCAGCCAGAAGACCCCTTCAGGAGCTCCCGGAGATCGTGCACATTTTCAAACTTTTTGGTAACTTGTTGCCAAAGGGGTAGAAAGTGTATAGATCATAGGATTTGAGAGAGAGAGAGTATTTTGCTTTGTTGGTTTTCTTTGCAAATTGCTACTTCGTTTGTTTGGTTGTGCTACTTATTTACTTTATGCTCGTGAGATACTTTGTGTGGTTGTGTGTTTGATCATACTATGTTTAATGTGTGCTTAATGCCTATGTTTATGTTTGTTTGTGTATGATCATTCACTTGTATCTTTGGTGATGAGTGCATATTATTTCATTCCTATCATTTTGTGCGCTCCACTCAGATGTATGTGACATGGAAGAGTAACCCATGATACTAATCGATTGTGCATTTGCATTCAAACGCAAATTTTAAATAATACACAAACTTAGGGGGAGCTCTTGGTTATCACATATTTCTCAAAGCGACGATGTATTTCATTCTTTTATCATTTGTCGAAGCTTTGAACTATATGTTATCATCAATTACCAAAAAGGGGGAGACTGAAAGTGCAAAATCCCCGGGTCGTTTTGGTAATTCATAACAAGATATAGCTCATTGAACTAATATCCTCTCAACATAAATATTTCAGGAAGTTCAACGAATGGCATGGCATGGACTAGAGATGTGGACCCCTCAAAATGCTAAGGACAAATATTGGCAAAAGCACAAGACTCTTCATCTTTATTTGTAGTGATCAAAGATCACATTGAGTCCATAGGAAAGTCGATACTATTTAAAGGGGATGAGGTGTTGCTTAATGGCTTGCTTGCTCAAATGCTTAGTGATATTGCTCCAAAACCCTCAACCACTTTCTCCATCCAAATATGTCCAAAACCTAAAGTCAAACTCGGCCTCGCCGATTCTTTCTATCCGGCGCCACCGAGTTCATATGACATAGCCACTGCCAGAAACCCTAATAGTTCGGTCTCACCGATACAGATCTCGGTCTCACCAAGATGGCCTTGCCAGCGCTCTGTGACTTGTTGCATTCATTTCAGTCTCACCGAGTTTATGCAATTGGTCTCACCGAGTTGGCTTGACAGACACTCTATTGCTTATTGTTTCACTTCAGTCTCACCGAGTTGATGCAATCAGCGCCACCGAGTCGATGTTTTCCCTAAGCCCTTGCACATCGGCCCCATCGAGTTGTTCCAGTCGGTCCCACCAAGATTCCTAACATTCACATTTTTGAACTAATTGGTGTCACTGAGTTTATCATTCGGTCTCACTGAGTTGGGTCAAAATGTGTCTAACGGTTGGATTTTATGTGGAGGCATTATATACCCCTCCACCCCCTCTTCACTCGTGGAGAGAACCATCAGAACCTGCGTACACTTTCACTACTCATTTTCTGAGAGATAACCACCTACTCATGTGTTGAAATCAAGACATTTTAGTCCTAGCACAAGAATCTTGATTTCTAGCCTTCCCCAAGTTGCTTTCCACTCAAATCATCTTTCCACCATAGTCAAATCTGTGAGAGAGAGTTGGGTGTTGGGAAGACTATCATTAGAAGCACAAGAGTAAGGAGTTCATCATCAACACACCATCTATTACCTTTTCGAGAGTGGTGTCTCCTAGATTGGTTAGGTGTCGCTTGGGAGCCTCCGGCATGTTGTGGAGTTGAACCAAGAAGTTTATAAGGGGAAGGACATCGCCTACTTCATAAAGATCTAGCCGAGTAAGGCAAGTCCTTCGTGGGCGATGACCATGGTGGGATAGACAAGGTTGCTTCTTCGTGGACCTTCGTGGGTGGATCCCTTCGTGAACTTGCGCAATCGTTACCCTTCGCGGGTTGAAATCTCCATCAACGTGGACGTACGATAGCATCACCTATTGGAACCATGCCAAAAATCTTCGTGTCTCCATTGCGTTTGCCTTCTCCAAACCCTTCCCTTTATCTTCACGTGCAATGTTTTACTTTTCGTTGCTATACTCTTAGAATTGCATGTGTAGGTTAATTGCTTGGCTTGTGCAAGGTGATAAAATTTGCCCACAACTAAAATTGGGAAAATGATAGATTTTTATTTGATCAAGTAGTTTAATCACCCCTCTCTAGACATGCTTTCGATCCTACAACTTTTTCTTTTCTTTTTTCAAAATATTATACACACACACGTGTGTGTGTATATATATATATATATATATATATATATATATATATATATATATATTTCCTACAAGCAGTGGTAGTTACCATCATTTGCGTTTTGTATGTTGTATGTAGTATATGTCGAAACCGAGAGTATATACGTGTAGTATGTAGTATATAATAATGATTGGATAGTATATATATAATTTTTTAGGTAGTATGTACCATTTTTTGAATATGCTCTTTTTTACGTACAAATATGTATGTATTTCACAAATATAAAAAAACTATGGGCTCATGTGCAATTTTTTCATGTAACTTGTTTTGAAATATCTTAGATATAGTATATGAACATATTTGAAATAACAAAATAGTATATATAGTACCACATGATAGTATATGAGACATGTGAGGTAACTACCACCGGATGGTAGGATGGATTTTCCCTATATATATATATATATATATATATATATATATATATATATATATATATATATATATATATATATATATATATAAAATCACTACTACCATCGGTGGTAGTTACCCCCATGCCCAATGCCGTTTGATCTCGTCTGTGATGGCGCTTTGATTAACGGGTTTGGTTCTGGAACTTTTTTTCTCTCCACCCGATAAAGTAATCAACCGTGTAGTTCCTATTTTCATGCATGGATATAACTACCTCACGTCTAATAGACACCTAACAAATCTGGCCGCCGGCAAGCAGTACGTTCTATGGCAGTTCACCATATTAGAAAAAGAGATCCGATACTTACGTGAATCAAATTTTGTTGCGGCCGTGTTGGCAATCCCAGCCGACTGGGATTATGAGCGTCGATGCATGTTACAAGGTATTCATCCGGCGGACAAAATCTTTCAAACTTTTCCTGATTGTTTTTTCAATCTAACTGAATTCTTCGATCAGCAGCCATGGCCGATGTCAACCATGCATATACCCCTCCATGCATCAAAATTTCAGGACCTTATGCATGGCGCAGCATCGTGGAGTCGTTGCCGCCAACAATACAGCCGTCGTCGAGTTGCGTCCTCCACCGACGACACAGCCACCGTTGAGTTGCGGGCTCCGCCGCGGCGGCCGTTGAAGAGCTCACCGTTGCTGCATCATCCCCACGTTGTCAAACGTTCCAAAACTATCACTACGTTCAGCACTGCTGTGAATTTCAATCCAGATCTCATGTTATAGATCAGTATATGTACATGCATGGACATGCATCATCACTTTGTGTTAAACTTGTATCCCATGTTGTTTCTAGCAGTCATGTTCTAGCTAGCACATGCAATTGCATGAAGATGCCATATCTTGATGGATTTTTCATTTTGCAATCTTGTATTTGTACATGAAAATAATAATATAATAAACACATCCATACTCTTGTACATTTGATCAGTATTTTTTTCTGCGAGGAAGTATATTTATTTTTTTGGAGATACTCCTCTCATCTTGGGAGTATATGTACATTTTGTGTGAGAAGATACTCTTTATTTTGGACAATATACTGCTGATTTGGACGCACTCCATACTTCATTCACCTTTTTAAATATACTCCATACTATAGCAGTATAGTAGTACGTAGTAAGCTCCATAATTCTAAAATGTACTATATATTACTCCCTCCGTTCCTAAATATTTATCTTTCTAGACATTTCAAATGACTATTACATACGAATGTATGTAGACATATTTTAGAGTGTAGATTCACTCATTTTGCTCCGTATGTAGTCACTTGTTGTAATGCCTAGAAAGAGAAGTATTTAGGAACGGAGGGAGTACATACCAAATACTACTTTTTGGGGACACATATTTTTTATGTTCACATAAAAAAGTACTAATACTCCATACTCCAATAATCAAATGCTTATACTTCATACTCCAATTTTATGTTAGTAGGGCATACTACATACTATAAAAATTAATTGCCAATACTCCATACTAAAAAAGTTATTTGTTGATACTCCATACTAAAGAAGTTACATGTCGATACACCATACTATAGGTATACATGACTATACTCTATGCGGTTCAAGAAAAAAGACAATAAATTTCATACTATAACAGAAGAATCCAAAAAGAGTTATTCATTACCATTACTACCTATTTCCAACAAAAACTACCATCTACAGTGCCTATAAAAAATATCAGCATCACGTTTACATGCTCATCCACCAAAGATTAAGGAGGTAGTTGCAACAGCCTGTCACCAGCTTGCCGGATTATTTAATTATAAAAACTGAATTAGTTTCTGCGTACTAAATTGCACCGGCACCCGTTAACAGCATCTATTACCCGGTTGACTTGATGTCAAGTTTGAGAGAGGGGAAGAGGGACACGTGGAGGCCAAAGAAAATAGTGGTAACTACCACTGCTTGTAGATAAAATTTGTCATATATATATATATATATATATATATATATATATATATATATATATATATATATGGGCTATTCTGTTACTCGTAACAGAATATTATTCTGTTACCCTTTTTGAACTGACGGTTTCAGGTGGTTGTACTGATATTTTTGAATCGGTTGAACTGATGCTTTCAGTTGTGTTTAACATATCGCCTTTTTTAGTTAAATTTTTTTAAAATTTTTTTATCAGAACGGGGCGTGTAATATATCATTGGAAAGCTCTTGACAACCATATTTTAAGTATATTGAACGTTTTTGCAAAATCATTATGGTTTAAGAGCAGTTTTGAAAAAACCGTTTTTTCAAAACCGAAAACGTGAATCGTATTTTGGACTCAGTTTTCAAATGGTTTATCGGAATTGAGCAAATAAGATGGCGTTGAAAAGCTGGTGAAAATCCGCATCTTCCATATATGTATTGTTTTTCTTAATTTTATATGATTTAAAAGTAATTTGGAATATAGTGAAATTCTTGGCGAAACGTATTTTCGCGATTTTTTTGCAAACGGTTTGTCGGATTGACGCAAATGATACGGCGTTGGAAAGCTATGGAAAATGCGCAACTGTTTCGTATAGAAATGTTTTTCTAATTCCTTATAATTTAAAAACAAATTCGAATACGGTCAAATTTGTTTTTGAACGTGATTTTTGTTAAAGTTTGTCGAAATATGGCAAATAATATATCGTTGGATAGCTATCGAAAATGCGAAACTTAGTCATGTTGAACGTTTTCTCTACTTCGTCACCGTTTAAGAGTAATTTTGAATACGGCATGACGGATCCTGCTGTTTTCTCGTCTGAAAAACAGAGTAGTCATACCGATATATGTGTATGTTTGTACTGAGATATTTTTTGTAGAGTAATTTTGAATGGTTCCGAAAAAGGGTACTTGTACTGATGCTTGCATGGGTTTGTACTAAGCGTGTTTTCACTAACTAGACTTTGCTCTGTTTGTTGGGTAATATTTCTCTCGTAAGTTTTCAACGGTTTACTGTATCGTCGCCCCTGTACTTGTATGGTTTGTATCATCGAACTGAATGATATTTTATTCAAAAAGAAAATGTGTTTTTTTTTTAACTCAACGTTTTTTTGACAACGTTGTTCTGAACTTCTCTTATTTTACGACTTGTACTGAGGTACTTACTAAGCAGGATTTTCATGGGGTTTCTTTTTTTGCTTGAACTTTACTAATTGAATTTCTGCCATTTTTTTATTCCGAACGGACCACCGTTTTTAACTCGTACTAAGGTACTTACTACGCCCGAACTGGGGTGGCTGTCGCATGTCTCGGCGAGGAAGAAGACGAAGCTCGGGGGTGAGGCTGGATTCGGCCGGCAGCTGGTCCGGTCAGTAGGATGCTGCGCAAGGCGGGGGGTGACAGGCGCAGGGCGGCGGGGCTCAGAGTGGCGGCGCACGGCAAAGGGGCTCAGGGTGGCGGTGCGGGTCACCAGCGGGAGATGGGAGGCGGGGGCGCGACTGGTCGAGGGAGATGGGAGGCGGGGGCGCGGCTGGTCGGGGAGATGGGAGGCGGGGGCGCAGCTCATCGCCGGGAGGTGGGAGGCGGGGCTACGGCGGGTTGCCAGGAGCCGGGGAGGGAGCCGGGCGGGGGTGTGGCGGGTCGCCGGATGCGGGAGGCGGGGGGCGCGGCGCGGTGCCGTAGGTTGGAGGTAGGGGCGCGGCGCGACGCCGAAGGTGGGAGGCAGGGGCATGGCGCGTCGCCGGAGATGGGAGGCGACGGGGCGCGCGTGGGGTGGTCGGGATCGAGGGAGATGAGTGGGAACCGTGGCGTTAGTGGGTCGTTTGCTTTTTCTCTTTTCTAGCGGGGAAATCACCGTCGGCTTGTGTATAGGGCCCGATGGTAACAGAATAATATATATAGGGAAAATCTATCCTACCATCTGGTGGTAGTTACCTCAACTTTAAGAAAAGGTTGATAGCATAAAAAATTCATCACATTAAAAAAATGTTCTTGGAACTTTTGTAAAAACGTTTTTACAATTTAAAAAGTATCCCCGTAATTTACAAAATAAGTTTCAAAGCATTCAAAGAAAACTCAAGACATTTCAGAAAATGTCTTTGACATTTCTACCAGAGAGTAAAATACATCACACCGTTTTAGCACATTTATAAAACAATTTGTGACATGATTATAAAATGGAAAATGTTTGCATATTTTTTTGTAAATGTGTAGTAATAATGAAAAAATATTCTAACAATTCCAAAATAGTTTATACATTTCAACACAATTTACATGATATTTAAAAACAATGTCTAGTGTGTAAAAATATGTTCACCATGTATTACAAAAATGTTCAATATGTGTTCGAGAATTTCGAAGGTCTAACCGATAAAAGTTTAACTTCTATTAGAAAATATTTAACGTCTACTGAAAATGTTGGACATGCATATTAGAAAACATTAAACAGGCATATTAAAAATGTTAAACATGTATATTAAAAAAATGTTGGACATGTATTTAAATAAAGGTAATGTTCCAACATTCCTGTGGTTGGCCATATACATTCGGTTCTACAAAATGTATATACAATGTAAAAATTGTTTGCAAATTTATATAAAATTTTATGTTACCATTTTTAGGGAAATTTTCTTCCCGCTAACATTATTATAGGAAATTTATAAAATGTATAAATGTTCGTTTAAATTATAAAAATGTTTTCACACCATTCAAAAAATGCTCGTGAGATAAAAAAATGTCCACGGGTTTGAAAAAAATATTTGTGAAATTTTCATAAATATTTTGTGCAATTTAAAGTTAACTTAGTGTAACTTTTTAAAAACGTTTCATAGCACTCAAAAAGAAAATTGCAATATTAAAAAATGTTCTAACACTGAAATATGGTTAAAATGAGTCACCGTGGATTCAAAATACGTTGGTAAAATGATGAATGTCTATGTGAAAAACGTGTAACTTCTATGTTGAACTTGTACTAAATAATTGTTAAATGTGTATTTGAAAAATGTTAAATATGTAAGTGAAAAATGTTTTACATGTATTTAAATAATACTCCCTCCGTCCCATGATATAAGACATTAGTAGTACATTAACATGTATTTTGGAAAAGAGACAAAACATGAATAAAGGAACTGAAAGGAAACCATGAAAACTAAAAGAGAAGCACACAGAAAAAGAAGAAAATTGATAAAGAAAATACAGGAAAGCAAAAGGCAAAAAAATGCATAAAAGGTTCTAAAACATGACTGTAGAAACTTCCCAAAGTCGGCATACTAGCCCCCTCCCCCCACCCCCCCTAAATGAACCCAGAGTCGAGCGCTTCAAACGAGACGGAGGTATGTCTCATAATAAATGAGACAGAGCTCCTGCAGTTGTTTCTTCTTGTTTTCTTTTTTTTCTTTTCTTCTCGTGTTTTTTCAGAGAATTTTTTTTCATGCTGGTGAATCATAAATTCATGCCAATGTGTCTTGTAAAATGGATCGCTAAAGAAGGTTCGTGGAGTCTGACGATGGGCTTGTCCTATTAGCGGAAACAAAATAGGGCCTTCAATTTGTCAAAATGCATTAGCACGGGATCTAGATTCAGTTATCTCGGCGCGGGAAATACAATGGTGAGAACAGTTCATGATTTGGACGCACGGTTTATTAGAGAAAAAACTTTTAAACATAGAATTTTTAAAAAAGAAAAAACTATCAGGTTGCGACAAGTGGCACATTGTATGTGTGTCACTTGTCAACACCAGAAAAGGTGGGAGCAACCTTTGCAGGAGGTACGCCTTAAATATTCATTTTTTATAAGATTTTTGTATCCACTGGGCCTACTAGAGGGTGTCCTCCTCTACAGGGTGGAGTTGTGTGCTGCGCGAGACATAGGACACCGGACACATATCAATGTGTGGATGTTGTTTCTTAGAGCGCCTAGTTCTTGCTTGCAGCAAGACAGAAGGACATCTCGCCTCAAGGAGTACATTGCATCACAAATACATGGCTAGCCTAATATCTTAATTATTTATTTGCTTGCTACTTTGTTCTTTGTTCTTTCTTCTTTGCTTCTTCATTTCTTTGTTATTTATTTATTTATTGAAAATATAACAAATACAAATATTTTAAAAATTAATTCAGTTCAATATTTAAACCATACAACATATATTTAAAAATGTTCATGGAGAATAAAAATATGTTTGCACAACTTTAAGAAAATGTTGATAGCATAAAAAATCATCACATTTAAAAATTGTTCTTGGATTTTTTTATTAAAATGTTTGTACAATTTAAAAAGTGTGACTGTAAATTATTAAAAAAAATGAAAGCATTCAAACAAATTCAAGGCATTTCAGAAAATGTTTGTAACATTTTTAGCAGAGAGTAAAATACATCAAATGTTTAAGCACATGTTTATAAAATAAAAAATGCATAAGTTTTACAAAATATGCACTAATAATGAAAAAATGTTACATTTACAAAAAAAATTCTAACACATGTGCTCGAAAATGTTGATTGTCTAAACAAAAAGGTTTAATTTCTATTAAAAATTATTTAACATCTACTAAAATATTATATTTGTACTTTAAAATGTTTAGCATGCATCTTAAAAATGTTGGACATGTATTCTAATAAAGGTAATGTTGCAATATTCATGTGGTTCGCGATGTACAGCCTATTATATCAAATGTATACAATATAAAAATTGTTTGCTAATTTATGTAAAAATTAATCTTACCATTCGAAAAATTGTTTGTGACATTTTCCATGAGAAGTTTATAAAATGTAAAAAATATTATTTTACTTTATAAAAAAAGTCCTTACCATTCAGTAAAACTGCACGGGAAATTAAAAAAATGTTCACGGGTTTCAAAAAAAATGGGAAATTTTTATAAAATGCTTATATAATGTAAAAGTGAATGTTAGAGGTTTTTTTTAAATTTTTTATATGAAATTCAAAAAGAAAATTGCAATACTGAAAACATGTTCTAACACTTAAATATGGTTTGCATGTTTAAACGAAATGTTCACGGCATTTACGAAAAACGTTCAACATGTGTTAAAAAGATTCACCGTGGATTCAAAATATGTTGGAAAAATGTTGAATGTCTATGTGAAAAAATTAATGTCTATTAAAGATGTTCAATGTGTACTCAAAAATTGTTCTATGTGTATACGAAAAATGTTAAACCTGTAAATGAAAAATGTTTAACCTTTATTTAAGTAATACATTAAGGGTATTTTAGAAAAAACAGAAAAAAATGAATAACAGAACTGGCAAAAAACCATGAAAACTGAAAGAGAAACACATAGGGAAAATGGAAGAAAAGCGATATAGAAAAAAACAAGAAAATGCAACGCAAAAAAATTGCACAAAAGGTTCTAAAACTTGTTTGTAGAAACTTCACAAAGCCAGTATACTAGCCCCACACCCCAAACGAGCGCACAGTCAAGCGCTTCAAACGAGATGGAGCTAGGTCTCGTAATAAATGAGACAAGGCTACCGCGATTGTTTCTTCTTGTTTTTTTCTTCTTTTCTTCCCATATTTTCTCAGAGAAATTCTCTCCCCGTTGGTGAATCATAAATTGTTTTTTTAGCTGGCGTGAATCATAAATTCCCGTTGGTGTAACAACCTACCGTCAAGGACCTTGGCGGTAGGAATCATCCCTACCGTCAATTAGGCTACTGGCCTGTACAAACCTACCGCCAGTGCCCGACGGTAGGTGCGAGCATGCATTATGTTTTATACTTAGAAAATTTTCCCAGTAGAGTATGTAGCCCTACCGCGAAGGACGTAGACTGTTATACCCTACAGCCGTGGACCCTGATGGTAAGAAAAGAGGCAGATTTCGAAATTTTTGCAAGACAAGGTCAGATCTCGATCAATTTTTAGAAAAAAGGTCAAAACACGAAATTTAGGCACCACGCGTGCGGTGGTGAAGGATCGGACGGACGGAGCCGTGCACCGAAACTCGGAAGGGAGTCGGATGGGTGATGCCACATGATATTGCTGGACTGCTCAAGCCGTCCCGTCAGGCATCAGCATCATGGGGCAGTGGCTGCGGCGTCCGGTGCAGCCAGAGCCAGCGATGCGAGGCTGGACCGGGGCGTGGGGCAGACGGTCCCTACGTACTACTACTACGTGCGGGCGTCGGATGGGGGGACACGGAACATGGCCGAAGCAGCAGAATGCCAGAATCGATCGGCCCCTGGTGGAAAGCGCCGATGGACGGACTGGTCGAAGACGCGCCCGTTGCCTACCCGCCGCTTGCTCGCTGGCTGGTGGTCCAGTCGATCGATCCAAGCCACTGCCATCTGCTCCTGTTCCTCCGCCCGCCCCATGGCCCCGGCTCCGGCTCCAGGTGCGGCTTCCTTTCCGTCACCCGATTCGCTGCGAACCACGACACACTCGCGAGTCACTCCGCACCGCACCTACCACCAGCCCAAACTACCACTGTTGGTAGAGCACTAGCAGTAGACTAGAATACGTTTTCACCGGCACGACGCGCCGCTGCGGCTGCCGGCGCGCTTGCGTCCACGGGATGATGATCCTTGCCTGCGTTGCTACCGCATGGCAGGCGGATAGCGAGCGCGGCGCTGCAAGCGGCAAAACTGCACTGCTCGGATTACGACTTGGAAACCTGGACAGCGTGAGGATGCAGGCGAGAGCAAGCAAGTTTTTGTTCTCTTGCCGCCCCGGTCGCCTCCTCTCATCATCACATCTCGTCTCGTCTGCCCCCTCCCCCGTCCACACAACGACACCAACAGCACATCACGCAATCAAGAGATCGCTTATCACCCACCATAGCCGTACCAATCGACGTCCGTCTCAGCCCGGCCGCGCTTCAATTTTCATGCACACAAAACACTGCGCTAGATAGCCAGTCCCCCTCCTCGCCGGTGTGAATTTCAGATACGCGCAGCATGAATTTTCCTAGCCCGCAGACGTTTCGCTTGCCGCCTCGCTATATTTCCAGTCGCCGTCAGAAATGAATTTCATTTCCCCGTCCTTCTCTTCCTTTCTACACGCGACACGAACACGACCGATCGCGACCGCGGCAGATGCTTTCGGGTCGACTGTGAGGCCAACCTCGATCCCCAGGCTAGATTTTTTCCTTCCAAAGCGACGAGCGGATTAACACAAATAGAGCAGCAGCACAACCGACCCGGTGCATGGCACACATTGACACGCCATTACGGCCAGGGCCCCGCCGGCTTTGGTAGCACCTGTAATCTTTCCTGCATGCGACGTCGCCGTCGAGGAGAGGTGGAATCCTGGCTATGCTTTGTGAGTGGGGGCTGCACAGGACAAAAGGTGCTCCCGCGTCCAATCAATCAAGGCCACGCTAGGGAGAAATGCTCTTGTCATGTGCCTGTTAGACTTGGCCAATTAACTACTCCTGCTGGTGAGGGCACTAGTTTATCCCTGAGATAATCCGATCATGGGCTGGCTAGCTTGATGCCAATTCAGCGCATGACAACAATTCAACAGATGCGAAGAAAATTAGGGTTCTGTCTGCACTTTGTTACTCCAAATATACATACTATTATTTACCACTTAGAGAAGAACTCATGTTTGTGTGTCTACTCCCAGTTAACTACTGCCAGGGTAAGCTGACTTTGATATTCTTGGGAAAATCCTGGCGACAGGTGCGTGAAGCCGGCCTGACAGTGATGCATCACCTTAGAAACAGTGAAAAGCTAGCGGTATGGAAGAGAGAGTGGAAGAAGAGGCTAGACACGGTTTTTGTTTTCTCTGAGTGGATGAGATTGTGAAAAAAGGGGCTTCTTTTTGCAAGAATATTTGTGCAATAGATCGATCGCTGTACTGTTCAGCAAACTTTAAATCTTGTTGTCCCCCACAATCAATTTCATCGATTAATTTCGACACAAAAGGAATAATTATCCGCATTGGATGTTTATTTTTTATTTTTCATCAATTAACAATCAAGGAAATGGATGTGGGTTTGAAAAGTGATCACTGATCACTATAGTCCTTTAATCTCTATATGCAGCATGCATCATCTATTTATATACTCCATCCTTTTACGGTTTATAAGGCCCACACATATCCATAGATAGATAATTCGATCAATATAATACGAATTGTATATCACAAAAGTTACACCCTTAGAGAATTTAGCATTTGTACTAGTTTCTAATGATGTTATTTTTGTGATAATATAACCCGTATTACGTTGATCTAAATTATCAATCTAGGGTATGTGTGAGCCTTCTAACCAGAGAGGAGGTTATATCGCATATGTTAAGTCCAATCATCGTCTAGAAGTCTGACTGAAGAACTTGGTACAAGTACAATGTTAATATTTGCAAACATGACACTCAAGTGTGGCAAGTTAACATGAACAAGGTGATCTAGACCGACCACAAGGTCAATTATTTGCCTTGACCAAGGCTAACTACCTATAGCTTTTCCAAATAAATGTTAAATTGTGCATATCTTGTTGTGCGTCCCTATCTGTGCCTACGCAGCTAAGAAGATGACGGGAAAGAAACTTAAAATTCATACCTTGAAAGAGATTAAACTGCATATATCTTGCCTTGCGTCGAGTTGATACTTTTAAGTAATTTAGTCTAGCTTTCTGTATATGTGCACTAATGATGTAGGGACTACACTTAATGATGCATGTTGCTCTTTTAAATGTTGCGTACAACTCAGATACTTGAGCATACACTCACAGAATGTCTACTGAACATGTCGTGGAAGAACTACTACACTGCTAACTAGGCTAAGCTGCTTGCCCAAAGCTCTGACAAACTCTGCTCAATAAACTTGAAACAAAAGATAGAAAGAACTTGTCAATGGTAGTGTCAAAACTTAATTGGCACGGGTCAGTGCAATCCCTCGACTAAGCTTCCCGATACCGCTTCTTGGGTTGTCCTGCTTCAACGCTTTTGTATGATTCATGTCCGATACTAGTCTACCGTCGTAGGATCTAATGGCTAGTTAAATAACGAAAGGTATGATCACTGTATGGTACGCATCGCAGTAAGCGATATTTTTTTAGGCATAACCTGCTCTTTATTAATGAATAAAATGGTGATGAATACAAAGCACCGCGGGCGGAACTGCAAGATAAATGTCGACCGATAGGCAAAGATAACGCATAACGAGCCAGGTTATGTGATTTGGTGTTTGAAGCCCTGTTTTCATGAGCAAAGCAAACCTCCTCGACGATTTTTGCTCTTTCTTCAATCTTCATCTCTATGTGTTCACAAGGACCTTTACCTTTGGACCTCAAGTTCTTCATGACAGTGACACAATCACTCGTGAACATCATTTACATAAGCTCAAATCACATTCTAGGGATAGAGCCTCCCTACATGCAAGTGCTTTGAGTGTCTCTGAATCATCTAGCCCCTCAAACAGGAGCATATAAACTCCAAGGTGTGTCCCATTTATATCCCGCGCTACCACAACAACTGCTCTAGTGCTAGTGTTCTTTGCTACCACCGCATCAACGCATCAACGTTGATCTTTGAAAACTCATAAGGTAGCGCTATCATCGAGGGTACTCATAAGCATCCCTTTCTGAGTGTCTGGGAACATCTGGGCAAGCAGTCATTTGTAGATCCACGAAACATTTCGTTGACAACGGGCTCTTAATAACGTCCTTGTGTATCACTTTCCTGCGAGCGTGCCATATCGCCCGTAGAGAGACTAGCACCCTTACCAGCTCTTCATGTTTCAGGTGGTCGAACAAGGTGAAAAGCTAATCTCGAGCGTGGAGTTCATGTGTGGAGTGCAGTAAGAAAATTGCTTAATGTTAGACAATGTCCAAACACAATTGGACATAGTACACTCTAACAGAGAGTGTCTCCATGTAAGCAGTATATATCTTTTGCGCATAAAAAGATGCCGATGTGTGGCATGTAATTAGGCTGTTAAATCATAGACGGGAGAAGGCACATGGAATGTGATAATGGGCCTGGGCTATTAACAGGAATTAAGAGTACGCCGAATGAATCGGGCTTTTAGTTCAAATGAAATATTTTCTGGGCCATCATCGGAGTCCACTCGTATATTTTCTGGGCCGGCTAAAAAGAAGTATATTTTCTGGGCCATCTTCTGGTGGATAACCTTTCCCTTGTCTTTTTTCTCTAGTCTTCTACTTCGTAATCAGTTATCCTGCATGACAAAAAAAAAAGCAATCATGCATGAAAAACAAAAATCCTGGTTGCATATATTCATCAATATTCCCAGTATTCCAAGTCAAAAAATATATTCTCAGTATTCCCCTGAAAGCAAAGCATGGCAAATAGCATTTTCCACATGATCTTTTCTGCCGGCACCGTCCCCTTATTCCTCTCCTTGGCTAGCATCTATCATTTTCCCTTTTTCCCCAAGAATCTCGAGACAAAGGCTTCAAACTTTATTTTCTTTCCCTCAAAAAACTTTATTTTCTTGGAGACAACAGGATTTCCACTTTGCCTGAACAGGGCGCACAGTGAGTGGCGTGACACATTCAAAACTACCCCCTCTTGCCAAAAACAAGTCACCTTTCTTCCCGTCAATCCTAGATTAGATTAATCTTAATCAAGTTACAAATGCAAGCTAGGTGAAGGTCCAGTCATCCTAGGAGCCAAAAACAATTACCTACCTTAATCAGAAGTGCCACCTTTTCCATCACTTTCTCACCCCTACTACCTTACTCAATGACACCCAGTTCTAAACCACAGATGAAATATAAGTACAAAACAACAACAAAGGAAAGGTAAAACGCACTAGCAAGTAGGAGGAGCACCATGGTAGTCCATGAGCCTCACACGCCCCTCCACTTTTATCCATCTATATCCATCCCATGAGAAGAGTATTTATACGCTTGGCTTTGCTTTGGCTTTGGCAAGTCCCATCAGTGCCATCGCCATTGCGCCCCTCCTTTTGAGCAGGCTCACACAGAGTCCACCTTGACTCTCCACTCAGGAGATTCACCTCACCACCACCATTTGCGACGCAATGCAGCACAGTTGGGAGCACTTGCACACGCTTTGAGATGCAAAAGACGTCACTGTTGCTTCACAGCTAAGCAAATACTCTAGAAAATCTTGATTCTGGTCCTCCTTTTAAGCGAACAGGGGGGAGGTCGAGGATAAGTTTGTTCCTCTGTTGCTTCTTCTTTCCCACTTAGCCTTGACTGATCACTGTCACCAAAGTAAATAGCAGGAGGAATAGGATAGCCAGCCCTAGTTTCTTTGGCTCTCAGTTGGGCCTCCCCTGTTCTAAATAAGTCAGTCCCGTCCCGTCTCCCAGTGATTTGTACAAGCAAAAGGTGACCTAATCACGCATAGCTTCCACCAACGTGCAAGGTATCGGTGAGATTCTACGTGGTGTCGAGAGGCCCAGGTAGCTAGCAGCCGGTGGTGGGTACCGCCAACCTAGCAGCCACAGTTCACACGTACGTAGTACACACACGATCCACAGCCACGGAAACATTTCACGCCGATCATCGATGGATGCAACAAAATCCCGCGTCAGGATCCACCGTACGCGTACGTGTGGTCGCCGCTCCGTGTACCTCCCGGAGAGCATGTGCCTCTGTTTGTTTGTTGCTGGGACTCGCTATTTCGCTAATAATACTAGAATCATCATCGATCGGCAGTGGCAGGCATCACTGGCAATCTTGCATGCATGGCAGCGGCAGTGGGCGGTGCTCTGACCACCTCGCTCGACATGGACTCGTCGTCCTTTCTCGCCTGCATGAGATGACGAGTACAATACAACACAAGCCTACCCGATCGAGCATCTCGTCTGACGGAGGAGAAAGAAAAAAACTAACACTACGAGCGAGAGAGACCGTGCATGAGATGAGCAGAAGGAATCGTCAGCGAGCACGCTGCCTGCCAGCCAGCCAGCGCCTATCGCTATCTGTACACGTTGACGCGTAGCGTAGCGTACATGTATGTACACAAGCGTCCGGCTTGCATTGGCTGGGTGTCAGCGAAATATCTACCTGCTCCGATCGACCCGGATTCCCTGTCGGCTTCGTGCATGTGCCTCTGCCGCCTGCTGCATCTACCTCCCCATCGACCATGTATTTTAGGGTAGGCACAGATGCAATGCCCTGGGACGACGAGCGCACGCATGTGAGCGGCAATTTAGAGAGCGGGGGACCGGAGCTGGCTGGCCGGCCCGGGTCAATGGAGGTGCTCTCCGTGCTCGCGTCGCCACAGTGGCACGGTGCCCGCCGCACCATGCGGGGCTGGCTAGGGCTAGATGGATTCGGTGGGTGGCTAGTGCCCTTGGATGTGATGTGGAATGTGCACGCACGCGGAGAGGCATAGGCGCAACCGCCGCGTGTGCAGGCTGCGCTTTGTGCTGATTCTGTGAGTTCCATGGACGGTGACTTGTATTGGTTGACCTTGCTGCATGCGGCCGGCCCTCCATGGCTCCATGGCCGTGCTCTACCTCCCTTTCCGTGGCCCTTCCGTCCAGATCAAGGGGCGCCCGGACGACTGCGCGCGGCTAGTGGGCAGGTGCATCGCGCGCCGGAAACCACGGAGGAACATGCGATGCATGCACCTGGTCGGGCTCGACTCTTGGGGAAATCATGCTGCGGCCACCGAAGCCGGGAGTGCATGCCGCTCGTGCAATTTCCTTTTTCGGGGTCGCTCGTACAATTTCGATTTTGTCAACATTTATTTATGTCGGTGAAATGCTCACTGCGCCGCGGTGACTGACTTGCACCGTTCCTTGTTCACTTCATCAAACTTTTACAGGTCACGGCATGCATGGATGTTTAAGTTTGCACTCCCATATTTGGATCTATCCTCTACGTGCACGGTCGTTTACGTACATGAGGGGGTGTACCGACGCAAAACTCTTCGAACATATTTCAACTTGAAGTATTCCTCCTTTATTTTTTTTGCTCAATAAAAATTGTATTTCTCAGTTTCATACGACTTTTTGAACATCAGTACAGACACAAGCACTCATATACACGAGTACACACTCACCCCTATGAACGTACACACGCACACCCTATCACTATGAGCACCTCCGAAAGACTGAATTGGCATATCATCTTGAAATTTACGAAGTCACCATAGGCACCTCGTCGTCGACGAAAACGTCTCCTCCCACTGAATGCGCATCGCCGAAAATCCTAAAATAAATCTAGGAATAAATACGAGCACCAGGATTTGAACCCTGATGGGCTGGGATACCACAGTCCCTCTAACCATCCAACCACAGGTTGGTTTGCCTCAATCCCATACGACTATAGAGTTCAGATGTACCTGCATTTACAAATTTTTGGCCCATATCTTGTAGATATACTATACATAGAGAGAGTAATAGACAATCCCATTTTCTGTCATACTCCCGTCACTTCAACCATATAAAAGAAAACAGTATGTCGCATTAGTTTGTTACATATAGATTTCAAAGTAGTTTATTGACCTGATGTATTAGCTACCAGTATATATTATTTTATAATGCATCCTCCACCTTCCTTTTTTCCCCATCGTATAGTATCTATCCAACGGCGTAGACTCTAGCGTGATATGAACATGACTATTGCGGATGTGTCCCAAAATATTTCAAGAATATATATTTTCCAGGTGATTTCAAATAATAATAATAATTTATATAATTTTGTTATTCAAGAAGAAAGTACAACACTTTGTTTTATTATATGCAGAATCATCCAATATTTTTTCAAGGCACGTGTGAAGATGAAGTATATGCAACCATTGACAGATCCTAGAAGAAAATCACACTTTTTAACCCAACACCATGTCACGTGCACATGGGCCAAAGAAACTTTTTTTTACTCAATGGTTCAAGATCAGCCACGTGGGTTGTATGATTTTGGGCTGCACCAAGTATTTCTCATGAAGCGTACAAGGCCTGGAATTCTGCCCACGTAACGACGTACTCGGCCGCCGATCGTTCCGCCGACGTACTCGGCCGTATTGACTGTTAATAAATAGTCGTCATCTATTACGTTTAGACTCGGATTTTGTTTAGAGAAGTTTAGCTATATTGCTACTTTTATTTGTCTTCGCTCGTAGCGGCTAGTGCGACCGTCAAGACATCCTATCGGAACCCCATTTTGTGAGATTAATCCATCTAGCATATTCGCAATTTTGAGATTGCTTGGCTATTATTTTCTTGCATGTTCTTCGATTTGCTTGCAGGAAAATCCTTCGTGGATAGGTTGATCGCGCCGTTGGCTCGATCGATAACGCCGTGGAGTTGGTTCAACGATTACCGTGGATATCAGTCGTGTACGGTTCTCGCTGTACGGTCGGTAGCCGGATCGTGAGGGTCAAGTCCCATCAAAATCGTAGTTATCTCCCTCTCGTCGAAAGATCGGGCCCCAGTTCACATCATAGCGCTACGGCTCCATGGTTGTCACAAATATTATTATCCGGAGAAAGACACTGGCGTGATACGGCGATAGCCTATAACTTGTTGGAAAGCGGATGCATTTCCTTTCAAATATTGAAATCCAAGCTGAGTAAACTGGCAAAGCGGTGGCCACTTGAACGAATTGTTTAATTCCACCGGCGACTGAGCTCATATCGCATGCGTGCGTGTTCCAACCCACCGGTAGGACGCGTACCGGCGTGTCTTTTTTTACAACTTTTGGATCCGTCCGCCGGAGTTGCTTTCACTCGCCGGCGCTATCACCCTCGCCCTCAGCCCTTCCTTTCGTTAGTGCACTAATCAGCCTAGGTTAGCGGCGATAAGAAAGGTTAATTAGATTACTAACCAGCAGATTCTTCCGGGACTCAAATTAAGCACCACGCGTACGCGCTCCCCTGGCCATGGCCATCCGTGGACGGTGACGGTGAGAGACGCGACCCGACCCGACCCTCCTTTGCGTATATGAAAAACGCGCTCGAGTATACTATAGGGCGGTCCGATCGGCAGGCCGGTGCGGTGCATGCACCCGCGCATGGCCGGTCGCCGACGCGCCATTTGTCGCGGACAAAACCCTATCGTCTGTGTAGTCCACAGTGCCAGTCCTCTCCCTGTCTCCGTTTGGCCGGGCTCGGGCTCGGGGCGCGTAGTTAACCCGTTGATGCTGATTGACGCGAACCCCGTCGTTATCATTTCGGTCGTTGGATCCTTGGATCGACCTGGATGCGAGCGAGCGATGTGCAATGATGATGTTAGGGTTTATTTATTAGCCGTGTGTAATCCAGGAATCACGGTGTGTCGGAGTAGCTTTGAGCTGGCTAGAGTCTTGGCCAGAATGGGACACACTATTTTGTGTATCGCTGACAGTCTGATGCTCTTGCAGAGATGGATAGATAGATAGATTATGCTACAGGCTTGCGGCTTGGACTTTTCAAGTGCAATTTGACGTTTTTGTAGTTAAGTAGCGTGTGTTGTTGTTTGGTGAGGAGACCCACGAACTTGATGTGGCGTAGCCAACCCATCTATTTCGAGCTTTAAATATGAATGAACTATCAATTGTCTTGTTTATCAAGAGAATTTGCCCCCCAAAGTCCAATATGTATTTGTATACTACTGTGTTGACTTGTAGTCAATAAATCGTAGAGCATAAAGAATTCGAAGTAAACTTAGATCAATAGATACATATTTTTTCATCTAGTACTCGGGCCAGGGGGAATCTCTTGACAGGAGGCGTTCAACAAGTATACGTTAATCGGTCACCTCACCACACCATGATTTATAGAAATCTATCCCACAAATCACTCCTTTGCAAACTATCTTTTCTTTTCAGCCGGCCGCCGGCTTGCAAAAACCTAGGGTTTTCCTTGCCTTCCGCCAGCGTCGGCGCCAGTCTGCCCCGTCTTCGATGACTTTAGGGTCATGTAGGTGGAGTGGATCTCAGCCTTTGCCGGCGAAAGGGCTTCATTTTTAGATTTTTTTTTTGATTTTTGTTAAGGTTTGTGTCATACTCAGGAAGGCGGACGACGTCGACTCCCTGAAGATGGAATAAATGTCTTCCCGAGTCTCCAGCGGATCTGTCTTTGGCGGATTTGTTTGGATCTGTTCGTTGTTCGTCTATGTTCCTGTGTCTTCAGGTAGGATCCTTCTGATCTACACTCTTCATCGGCGGCGGGTGCTATTTTGGTGTGTTGGTTTTATGGGGCCTTAGCACGACGACTTCCCGACTATCTACTACAACAAGATTTGCACTACACCGGCGAGGGAGGGGCGATGACATCGGCGCGTCTTTGGCTCGCTTCAGTGTTCGTAGTCATCGCTAGGTGATTACGGATCTGGATTTAATTTTTTTATTTCTAGTGTTCCTTGTACTACCATGATTGAAGATGAAAAGATTGAAAGTTTTTCGCGTAAAAATAATAATAATAAATGGTCTTTCCGCTGGGGAAAAGGGTTTGATTCTCAAATACCATTGTTATTTATCCTACTTCCCATATTTGTTTATGTTCCCACATATATATAACCTGCTAATTAAGGTCATCCTAGTGTCTAGCACCCCCTCCGCCCTTGAAAAGGATATACTACTAGTTTTATGCGTGGGTAAAGCCACAAAATATAAATTTCTAGCTAGTATGTTTTCAAATATTGAGGTGGGATGCCTGAAAATCTCACATGTAAATTTGTCATGAAAAGTACTTTTCAGAGTACAACTTTTAAGATTCAGTAAAAAAAATATACTGCTTCTGTTCCATAATGTAGTGCCTATAGAATTTTTGAGAAGTCAAATTAACTTTGACAAAGTTTGTAGCGAAATAAACTTATCAAAGATTGTAAAGCTTGGCTTTAAAAGAATATATAGACACCACATTATGTAAAGAAGGAAGTATAATACTCCCTCCATCCTAAATAAAGTGTCGTTGATTTAGTACAATTTACAAAATTGTACTAAACTATACTAAATCAGTGACGCTTATTTTGAGACAGAGGGAGTATAAATTAATTGTCAAAGCTATTTTTGGAAAACTGTGTTAATGTCCAATCCAAAGTTTACCCTTGTTCGCGCATGAATTGTACACGAAGAGTAGTTCATGGCATCTCCAACGCCGACCAGCAAACCTCCTGCATCGTCCGGACCTCGCTCTTCAGACTGCGGAAGCCATCCAACATGGTCCTGTATCGATACGCGGTGCAATCCGGAAGCGTTTTCTCCCGCAAAATGGAAACAAACGTGGGGGAGGTTTGCGAGAGTCCGGACCACTGTCACGCCCACTTTTGACCGCCCTGGCCCACCAACCCCCCCCCTCCGCCCTCCCACACGTGCTTCCCTCCCGTCGCCAGTTGTCAGCATTCATGCCGCTGTAGAGGGCACCACTCACATTTGAAGGCGGCTCAGGGCAGACGCGACCTCTCGCTTCCTCCGCCATTGAACCAGCGCGCCGGTCGAGAGCGCCGCCCGCTGGACGCCCGGCTGAACACACGTCGTCGCTGCATTCAAACACTTCCATTTGACCCGCGTGGAAGCCGAGAACCTGCTCCGGCCACACGTCTGTTCAGGAGCGAGCCGACATTAAACGCATTGCCAGGCAAGCTCCTCCCGTCGGCCCTCTATTTAAACGAGACCAAACGCCGGGCAAGGATCACACCGCTCCGCCGCTCCCCATGTCCTCCTTCCACCATTTTCTTCATTCTTTCGATGGAATCCGACGAGCAGTAAAAGCAGTTCTCCGTCATAAAAGCCGGCTGGGTGGCCCGTCGATCCCGCCGGATACGAGCGAGGCAACTCACTGCTCCACCTCCCTTGCTAATCCCGATGGAGAAAGTTGCCGCTCAAAGCCGACGCGTGCTTCACCAACCTAACGCTCCAGGCCAGCACGCAGCGGGGCGACTTCAGTCAGGCCGGGACGGGGGGTGGGAGCACGGCGGCACGGGCATCATCGCTGCCGTGGACAACGCCGCATCGTCCCGCGCCTGCAACCACGCCATCCACCATCAACGCACGCGTAGCCGTGCCCTGCCGTTAAAGAAAGAAGCTAGGCACGTGGAGATCGACCAGTCGGTGTACATCGCGTCCACGTCTACTGCCAACATCAATGGAAAGTAGAACATGTGAGTTCGAGGCCTCTTGGTTCCCAGGAAGGTCAGTGCCGATGCGTCTGCATTCGGTTCTTTATCTCAGACCATCTTGGGCACCCGTCTGGGCTCCAAGGAAGCACCCTTCCCCTACAGTTGAAGCACCCTCTTTAACACTCCGATGAGCGGCGCGGCCGGCATAGGGAAGATATGGGGGAAGAATATGCCTCCGAGACTCCCCGCAGTCCGGTTAGTGGGCTGCCGGACATGGGGAAGACAAAGGGATCAGCCGCGGTCGGCCGTAGATTAGTGTAGTGCATCTGTGTCGTGGGAGTGAAGATTCACGCGACCGTACGTGCACATACCTTTACCATTTTATTTAAAATATGTCCAAAATGTAGTTGTTTTCGTCTGGTTTGTATGAAATCCATCATGTTTATATGAAATCCAACTATGTTTGCATGAATTTCATCCGGTTTGTTGAAAATGAGTTTGAAATGTATACGGCTACGTCTGGATGGTGGTCTCCGCATTCGTGTCGGCGGACTGGCCCCCTCTGTCCACACACGGATTCGAGAGAAAATTTGCTGGTTGTCGTTGGAGATGCCCTTACTATGCTTTGTATCGATATAAACATGGACATAGCATGGTTTTATCATATCGGGATAGCGAGGAGGGATAGAGCCTTCCCAATAGCTCCCCTATTCGTAAAAAACTACCGTTGGAAGTTGAGCAAAGAACCACCTACAATAGTTCTCGCAACCTTGTTTTTTTACATAATTCCATATATTTCCTTAAACTTTTATCACGCTCATGGCAAAATGACCCTTCTCGTATAATTTGGCGGGCTGAAACCGCCTAAAATTTCACGGGAGGATACCCTCGCGTAGCCGCCGCTTCCCCGCCCTGCCGCCATGCCAGGTCACCGTTGCGCCCACGCCTCTTGGCAGGGCCGCGTCACCACGCCGTTGAGCATTTGTGGGTGCTTCATGGTCAGGAAACTTCGTATTATGTTCTATTTGCAATGATTTGGACCATTTATTATGTTTTATTTTGATTTTAAAATTTGGATAAATTTTCATACATCGTGGATTTGAAATTATTATCAAGAATGTGTGTTTGATATGACATTGTTTGAATTATTATGATACTATTATACATGTGCATGTGTCATTTGTATGCTTTTTAATTGTAAAATAAGAAAAAAATTAGAGAAAGAATTTTACAGGAACTGAGAAAACTATCAAACAACTTCCCCAAAAGGGCATCTCCAACCGATCCCCAATAAAGCGTTAGAGGAGGATAAATATGATTTCCTCCTCTAACCGGGAACTAGCCAAACCCCAAAAAACATTAGTGGAGGAAAATTTTTACTCGATAGCGGCTGTGACTCTTAAATATACTCGACCGACAACTTGATGAGTACAAATTCTACACCCCCATTCAGCCTCCTCTACCATCACTAGTAGAAAACGAAGCTATATTACTGGTTCGTATGGGGCCTTCAGTGCCGGTTTGGCAACCAGCACTAAAGTGTGGGGACTAAAGGTCCCCCCCTTTAGTCCCGGTTCTGTACGAACCGCCACTAAAGGGTCACCACGTGGCAGGAGCCAGGGTTGGGGGCGGGGAGACCTTTAGTACCAGTTTGTACCACCAACCGGTACTAAAAATTTAGGGGTTTTGGTTTTATTATTTATTTTTTCTTTTAATTTTTTGTTTTTTATTTAATTTAGAGATTGTTTCCCATTTATTTTTCCTTTCATAAATTATATAATAACTCATCATCATCATCATCATCATCATCATCATCACCATATTAATATAAAAACTCTTGCGTCTCATATCATCACCACCAACAACACTAGCTAATAATTATCATCATATATATATATATACATATAGTCATTACCACTATTTTTATCATCATTATGTAATCACCACCAACAGTAGCTTAAAGAAGTAACATTCACTTGTACGAAAAGCAAAGATATCATCGAGTTCAACATGGTCATGAGATTATTATAAGCGTTCATAACTAAGACCACAAAAGCAAATAACTAATAATTAAGTTTAGGACCAAGAACACGGACATGAGACGACAAGTACTAAGAGCAGGAACTAGATAATCACTCTTGCTGCTCTCTCTCGGGTAAAATGACATAGAACATGTGTAGCTCTCCTGCTTCATCATGTTGGAGCATGCAGATGAACCTGTCTCCTAATCATGGGTTGCACTTTTGATTGTTGCCCCCTAGTACTTCTCTCCGACCATTCACAATTTTGCTCCAGTCTTTCAATATTAAGCATTCCTCGGTTTTAGAAATCCTGAATGCACTCATGTGCAATGTAGGATATTATCTTGGCCGTGAGCTAACCATTGACATGCGACCGTTAGTCGAGATCCACTGAGGCAAAACTATCATCGGGAGTCCCTGTTGAAGAACATCGTATAGTAACATACTTAGCAATGAAGTTTAGCTTAAAAAATAATGTATGCAAAAGATACACTGAGGACAAATAGTAAAAATCTTATCATCTTTCTGAAATTGGTCACACGTTTTGATTACTAAGATTTGCAAGTCTAGGAAAATAATTTATCTTGACATCATCAAGATCCTCAAGCCATGAAACATATTGAGTTATCTCCTCACAGTTTAGTTCAACCCCGGGATAGTGGACGGTCTTGTCTACCAAGCGCCGGACATGTTTGCTTGAATGGAAATAAGCTGTCAATATAAATTAGTTGTCAACTATTTTTGAAATAAACAATATAGAAGACATAAATATGGTTGAGGAACTCACATAAGGGTAGAACTGGAGGCGTCTCCACATCGACCCAGATATCGGTATTACCTTCAATATCATCTTCCGGACGAATATCAAAGGTGATAACCATATCAGGCTCAAATGCATAAGCCTTGCATAGTGTCGTGGTACTAAGTCTGACAGTAAGAATAGGGGGTACGTATGGAGAGGCAAGGTCCTAGCTACGGCAAAGTTGTACGCAAGTGTTTACGAGTTCAGGCCCCTCTCGGAGGAGGTAAAAGCCCTACGTCTCAGTGCCCGGAGGCGGTCGACTGGATTATGAGTATGTGTGTGTGTTACTGGGGGTGCGAACCCTTGTCCCAGAGGAGGGGGTGGCTTATATAGAGTTCGCCAGGACCCCAACCATCTCCCGTTACAGAGGGTTGAATGTACATAAAGATTGAGGCGTTACTGGTAACGCCAGCCTTAAGTGCCTTTAATGATCTTAAAGACTACGGAGTGAATACTCGCCCGTTGTTGTTCTGAGTGACTTCTGGTCTTCAGTAGGTCGAGTGGTTTCTTGTATGGTCGAGTGGTTGCTTGGTCGTGTGACTTTAGGGAGGAGGGGTATCCGAGTGGTTCGTTGGTCGAGTGGATTGCACTCGACACCTTTACTGGGTACCCTTTGTTGTCCCTTGAGCTTCTTTGCTTCTAGGGTAGTGACCTTAGGTAGGGCGTATAGGTCAGGCCCGTGACCCTACCCTAGGTATGTATCCTCATCATTAGCCCCCGAATGGATTAAGGTCCGAGTGTAAAGAACATTGAAGTTGATCTTGCTCCGACCCTTGCATTTCATGGGTATTTTATGCAGGAGGAAGACTCATGTTTAGAACTTTAGCTTCGCTTCAGTTGCCTTGATCGATTCAGAAAGTTGCCGAGTGAATTTGCAACATCATCTGTCGAGTGTTGTTTCTGGGCGCAGAATCTTTGGCGTGATTGGTTGCGGCGTATCCCGGATCTCATGGGATTTGAAATTTCGGGGAAGCGCGCGGGACGGTGCGTGCCGAGGTAAGCAGGATGGATAGACAGGAGTGCCTCGATCTCCGTGCCACCTTTTTCGCCATGTACCCCGTGCGCGACTGTTGCGGGATTTGATGGGATCGCCTGGGCCCATGCGTCAGCCACTCGGAAGTGGGCCTTTATAAGGCGATGGAGCCGAGGCGTCTATACTGTGCGCGTCTATTTTCCCTCCTTTTCCTCTGCTACTCCACTGCATCCGGCTCCTTCGCTCTCAACGCCGCCGCTCCTCCACCATGGTGAAGGACAAGACGGCGGCGCTGGAACGCGCAAAGAAGGCGACGGGGGCGCCGAAAGGCAAGAAGCAGAATCGCGGGTCGTCGTCGCGCTCGGCGCTGCCGCCAGGCTGGATCCAAGGCGACTGGATCCGGTCTTCGCTCCGGCAGGAAGATCTGGACGAGCTGGTGGAGTCCGGGCTGATCGCCAAGGGTGCTGCGAGGTTGCCGAAGGGGGAGACGGAGCCGCATCCACGACCGGGTGAGTGTGTTCTGCTTGCCACCCATGTCGACCGGGGCTTCTCGCTTCCTCCGCACCACTTTTTCCAGGGTTTCTTGAACTTCTTCGGCGCCCAACTCCACCACTTTTCTCCCAATACCATCACATATCTTGCTGCATTCATGTCCATGTGCGAGAATTTTCTGGGGTGTGGACCGTACTGGGGTCTTTTTAAGCATATTTTCACCATCCGTTCTCAGTCGGTGAAGAAAGCAAACGCGAGTGACGAGAAAACACATGTCATTCAGATGTGTGGGGGTTTGGGTATCCAGAAGAGGCAGAGGAGCTCTTTCCCTTCCATGACCCTTCCTGAGTCGGTCAGGAGCTGGCAGTCGACCTGGTTCTACTGCCAGGACCTCGCAACTCTAGGCCAGTCGACCGGACTTCCCCACTTCACCTTTGATCGTGTTTAGACTCCTTCCTCACTAAAAGTGACTCCTGATGAGAGCGTGGAGACGAACATGCTAGTTGAGAGGGTGGTCCAACTGATCAATCAGGGCATCACTGGCATGGATCTGCTGGAGGTATTCCTCAGTCGATGCATCCAGCCTCTCCAGGCCCGTGACCATCCTATGTGGATGTACTCTGGGGCCAACAACACCGCCCGGGTTCATCCAGAGGAAGTACCAGCTAAGACGGTGGCCCTATGGTTGAAGAGCATTACAGGCAACAAGGACAACCCTAGAGGAGCCAGGAGAGTCGTCCCCTTCAGTGACAACAATCAGCCAGACAAGGTGTGTCTTCTATCGCTGACTGTTTTTGGGTACATATTCCGAGTGCCCTTGAACCCGACTGACTTTTACTTGACTTCTTGTCTTGTAGGTTTTTACTAAGATGTACTCGATACCCAATGGTGAACAAGTTCTGGAGCAAGGCCAAGAGGGAGGGGACAGCGCGGAGGAGAGCAGTGATTGGGAATCTTCAGAAGAAGAAGACGAAGAGGAAAGCGACGAGTCGGATGACGAAGAAGCGGTCGACTCACCGCCTCGCTCGGAACATTGATCCAAGCAACACTATGACCAAGCGGGCGAGTGCGGTAAGAACGTGGCCCCAAGCACCCAAACGCAGAAGCGCACTCGGACATCGACTCCGGAGCCAACAGAAAACGTTACCAAGCAGCCCAAGGTTGCTCCTCCAAAAGCTCGGAAGACTCTGCCCAGGATCAAGGTGGATGTTCCTGTTGCCTCTGGGTGAGTATCCTTTCTGTGTTTACTCCTACCGACTGATTCTTCTATTTTGACCGAATGGATCATGCATCTTTCTAGCCCAACCTCTGCCGCGACTGACATGGACATTGACAAGACCCAAGAGATGAGGAAACCAACAAAGTGGCCACCTCCAGAGCTGGTAAGTCTGCTCGACTAAAACTTATTTTGTCGATTGAGTTGTCGGTCAGTTGAATTTCTGATGTTTTCTTTTCGCTGCAGCTCCACGAGACATTGTCGTGCTTCCCGATGATGATGAAGAAGAAGTGCCTCTGAAGGAGAGGAGGAGGAGAGCCAAGGGCTGTTGGAAATATGCCCTAGAGGCAATAATAAAAGTATTATTATATTTCATTGTTCATGATAATTGTCTTTTATTCATGCTATAACTGTATTATCCGGAAATCGTAATACACGTGTGAATACTTAGACCACAATATGTCCCTGGTAAGCCTCTAGTTGACCAGCTCGTTGTGATCAACAGATAGTCATGGTTTCCTGACTATGGACATTGGATGTCGTTGATAACGGGATCACATCATTAGGAGAATGATGTGATGGACAAGACCCAATCCTAAGCATAGCATAAAAGATCGTGTAGTTCGTTTTGCTAGAGCTTTGCCAATGTGGAATATCTCTTCCTTAGACCATGAGATCGTGTAACTCCCGGATACCGTAGGAGTGCCTTGGGTGTATCAAACGTCACAACGTAACTGGGTGACTATAAAGGTGCATTACAGGTATCTCCGAAAGTAGCTGTTGGGTTGACACGGATCGAGACTGGGATTTGTCACTCCGTATGACGGAGAGGTATCTCTGGGCCCACTCGGTAATGCATCATCGTATTGAGCTCAATGTGACCAAGGTGTTGGACACGGGATCATGCATTACGGTACGAGTAAAGTGACTTGCCAGTAACGAGACTGAACAAGGTATTGGGATACCGACGATCGAGTCTCGGGCAAGTAACGTACCGATTGACAAAGGGAATTGCATACAGGGTTTGATCGAATCCTCGACATCGTGGTTCATCCGATGACAACATCGAGGAGCATGTGGGAGCCATCATGGGTATCCAGATCCCGCTGATGGTTATTGACTGAGAGCGTCTCGGTCATGTCTGCATGTCTCCCGAACCCGTAGGGTCTACACACTTAAGGTTCGGTGACGCTAGGGTTATGAAGATATGTATATGCAGAAACCCGAATGTTGTTCGGAGTCCCGGATGAGATCCCGGACGTCACAAGGAGTTCCGGAATGGTCCGGAGGTAAAGAATTATATATAGGAAGTGCTATTTCGGGCATCGGGACAAGTTTCGGGGTTATCGGTATTGTACCGGGACCACCGGAAGGGTCCCGGGGGTCCACCGGGTGGGGCCACCTGTCCCGGGGGGCCACATGGGCTGTAGGGGGTGCGCCTTGGCCTTCATGGGCCAAGGGCACCAGCCCCTATAGGCCCATGCGCCTAGGGTTTCCCCCTAGGAGGAGTCCTAGTGGTGGAAGGCACCCCTAGGTGCCTTGGGGGGGAGGGAAACCTCCCCTAGGCCGCCGCCCCCCCTAGTAGATCTCATCTACTAGGGCCGGCGCCCCCCCTGGCACCCCTATATATAGTGGGGGAGAGGAGGGACTTCATACACCAGCCCCTGGCGCCTCCATCTCCCCCCGTTACGTCTCTCCCTCGTAGTCTCGGCGAAGCCCTGCTGCTGTGACGCCCTGCATCCACCACCACGCCGTCGTGCTGCTGGATCTTCATCAACCTCTCCTTCCCCCTTGCTGGATCAAGAAGGAGGAGACGTCTCCCGTCCCGTACGTGTGTTGAACGCGGAGGTGCCGTCCGTTCGGCGCTGGTCATCGGTGATTTGGATCACGTCGAGTACGACTACATCATCACCTTGCAAGCTTCCGCACGCGATCTACAAGTGGTATGTAGATGCAAACTCTCTCCCTTGACTCGTTGCTTAGATGAACTCATAGATGGATCTTGGTGAAACCGTAGGAAAAATTTTAATTTTCTGCAACGTTCCCCAACAGTGGCATCATGAGCTAGGTCTATGCGTAGTTCTCTTTGCACGAGTAGAACACAATTTTGTTGTGGGCGTGGATTTTGTCATCTTACTTGCCTCTACTAGTCTTTTCTTGCTCAACGGTATTGTGGGATGAAGCGGCCCGGACCAACCTTACACGTACGCTTACGTGAGACCGGTTCCACCGACTGACATGCACTAGTTGCATAAGGTGGCTGGCGGGTGTCTGTCTCTCCCACCTTAGTTGGAGCGGAATCGATGAACAGGGCCCTTATGAAGGGTAAATAGAAGTTGACAAAATCACGTTGTGGTGATTCGTAGGTAAGAAAACGTTCTTGCTAGAACCCAATTGCAGCCACGTAAAAGATGCAACAACAATTAGAGGACGTCTAACTTGTTTTTGCAGCGATTGATCATGTGATGTGATATGGCCAGAAGTTGTGATGAATGATGAATTGTGATGTATGAGATCATGTTCTTTGTAATAGGATTCACGACTTGCATGTCGATGAGTATGACAACCGGCAGGAGCCATAGGAGTTGTCTTTATTTTTTGTATGACCTGCGTGTCATTGAATAACGTCATGTAAACTACTTTACTTTATTGCTAAACGTTAGTCATAGAAGTAGAAGTAGTCGTTGGCGTGACAACTTCATGAAGACACGATGATGGAGATCATGATGATGGAGATCATGGTGTCAAGCCGGTGACAAGATGATCATGGAGCCCCGAAGATGAAGATCAATGGAGCTATATGATATTGGCCATATCATGTCACAACTATATAATTGCATGTGATGTTTATTATGTATTATGCATCTTGTTTACTTAGGACGACGGTAGTAAATAAGATGATCCCTTATAAAATTTCAAGAAGTGTTCTCCCCTAACTGTGCACCGTTGCTACAGTTCGTCGCTTCTAAGCACCACGTGATGATCGGGTGTGATGGATTCTTACGTTCACATACAACGGGTGTAAGACAGTTTTACACAGCGAAAACACTTAGGGTTAACTTGACGAGCCTAGCATGTGCAGACATGGCCTCGGAACACGGAGACCGAAAGGTCGAACACGAGTCGTATGGAAGATACGATCAACATGAGAATGTTCACCGACGATGACTAGTCCGTCTCACGTGATGATCGGACACGGGCTAGTCGACTCGGATCGTGTAACACTTAGATGACTAGAGGGATGTCTAATCTAAGTGGGAGTTCATAATTTGATTAGAACTTTATTATCATGAACTTAGTCTAAAACCTTTGCAAATATGTCTTGTAGATCAATGGCCAACGCTAATGTCAACATGAACTTCAACGCGTTCCTAGAGAAAACCAAGCTGAAAGATGATGGCAGCAACTATACGGACTGGGTCCGGAACCTGAGGATCATCCTCATAGCTGCCAGGAAACAATATGTCCTAGAAGGACCGCTAGGTGACGCTCCCGTCCCAGAGAACCAAGACATTATGAATGCTTGGCAGTCTCGCGCTGATGATTACTCCCTCGTTCAGTGCGGCATGCTTTACAGCTTAGAACCGGGGCTCCAAAAGCGTTTTGAGCATCACGGAGCATATGAGATGTTCGAAGAGCTGAAACTAGTTTTCCAAGCTCATGCCCGGGTCGAGAGATATGATGTCTCCGACAAGTTCTACAGTTGTAAGATGGAGGAAAACAGTTCTGTCAGTGAGCACATCCTGAAGATGTCTGGGTTGCACAACCGTATGACCCAGCTGAACATTAACCTCCCAGATGAGGCGGTCATTGACAGAATCCTCCAGTCGCTCCCACCAAGCTACAAGAGCTTTGTGATGAACTACAACATGCAGGGGATGGAAAAGACCATTCCTGAAGTGTTCTCGATGCTGAAGTCAGCAGAGGCTGAAATCAAGAAAGAACATCAAGTGTTGATGGTCAATAAGACCACTAAGTTCAAGAAGGGCAAGGGTAAGAAGAACTTCAAGAAGGACGGCAAAGATGTTGCCGCGCCTGGTAAGCCAGTTACCGGGAAGAAGTCAAAGAATGGACCTAAGCCTGAGACTGAGTGCTTTTATTGCAAGGGGAAGGGTCACTGGAAGCGGAACTGCCCCAAATACTTAGCGGATAAGAAGGCCGGCAACACCAAAGGTATATTTGATATACATGTGATTGATGTGTACCTTACCAGTACTCGTAGTAACTCCTGGGTATTTGATACCGGTGCCGTTGCTCATATTTGTAACTCACAGCAGGAGCTGCGGAATAAACGGAGACTGGCGAAGGACGAGGTGACGATGCGCGTCGGGAATGGTTCCAGAGTCGATGTGATCGCCGTCGGCACGCTGCCTCTACATTTACCTACGGGATTAGTTTTGAACCTTAATAATTGTTATTTAGTGCCAAGTTTGAGCATGAACATTGTATCAGGATCTCGTTTAATACGAGATGGCTACTCATTTAAGTCTGAGAATAATGGTTGTTCGATTTATATGAGAGATATGTTTTATGGTCATGCTCCGATGGTCAATGGTTTATTCTTAATGAATCTCGAACGTAATATTACACATGTTCATAGTGTAGATGCCAAAAGATTTAAAGTTGATAACGATAGTCCCACATACTTGTGGCACTGCCGCCTTGGTCACATTGGTGTCAAGCGCATGAAGAAGCTCCATGCCGATGGACTTTTAGAGTCTCTTGATTATGAATCGTTTGACACGTGCGAACCATGCCTTTTGGGCAAAATGACCAAGACTCCGTTCTCCGGAACAATGGAGCGAGCAACCAACTTGTTGGAAATCATACATACCGATGTGTGCGGTCCAATGAGCGTTGAGGCTCGCGGAGGATATCGTTATGTTCTCACTCTCACAGATGACTTGAGTAGATATGGGTATGTCTACTTAATGAAACACAAGTCTGAGACCTTTGAAAAGTTCAAGGAATTTCAGAATGAGGTAGAGAATCAACGTGACCGAAAGATAAAATTCTTACGATCAGATCGTGGAGGAGAATACTTAAGTCACGAATTTGGTACACACTTAAGGAAATGTGGAATCGTTTCACAGCTCACGCCGCCTGGAACACCTCAGCGAAACGGTGTGTCCGAACGTCGTAATCGCACCCTATTGGATATGGTGCGGTCTATGATGTCCCTTACCGATTTACCGCTATCATTTTGGGGATACGCTCTAGAGACAGCTACATTCACTTTAAATAGGGCACCGTCTAAATCCGTTGAGACGACACCGTATGAATTATGGTTTGGAAAGAAACCTAAGCTGTCGTTTCTGAAAGTTTGGGGATGCGATGCTTATGTCAAGAAACTTCAACCTGAAAAGCTCGAACCCAAGTCGGAAAAATGCGTATTCATAGGATACCCTAAGGAAACTGTAGGGTATACCTTCTACTTAAGATCCGAAGGCAAGATCTTTGTTGCCAAGAACGGATGCTTTCTGGAAAAAGAGTTTCTCTCGAAAGAAGTAAGTGGGAGGAAAGTAGAACTCGATGAAGTACTACCTCTTGAGCGGGAAAGTGGCGCAGCGCAGGAAACCGTTCCTGTGATGCCCACACCAACTGAAGAGGAAAACAATGATAATGATCAAGGTACTTCGGATCAAGTTACTGCTGAACTTCGTAGGTCCACAAGGACACGTTCCGCACCAGAGTGGTACGGCAACCCTGTCCTGGAAATCATGTTGTTAGACAACAATGAACCTTCGAACTATGAAGAAGCAATGGCGGGCCCGGATTCCAACAAATGGCTTGAAGCCATGAAATCCGAGATAGAATCCATGTATGAAAACAAAGTATGGACTTTGACAGACTTGCCCGATGATCGGCGAGCGATAGAAAACAAATGGATCTTTAAGAAGAAGACGGACGCGGATGGTAATATTACCATCTATAAAGCTCGACTTGTCGCTAAGGGTTATCGACAGGTTCAAGGGATTGACTACGACGAGACATTCTCTCCCGTAGCGAAGCTAAAGTCCGTCCGAATCATGTTAGCAATTGCCGCATACTATGATTATGAGATATGGCAGATGGACGTCAAAACAGCATTCCTTAACGGGCATCTTAAGGAAGAACTGTATATGATGCAGCCGGAAGGTTTTGTCGATCCTCGGAACGCTAACAAAGTATGCAAGCTCCAGCGATCCATTTATGGACTGGTGCAAGCATCTCGGAGTTGGAACATTCGCTTTGATGAGATGATCAAAGCGTTTGGGTTTATGCAGACTTATGGAGAAGCCTGCGTTTACAAGAAAGTGAGTGGGAGCTCTGTAGCATTTCTCATATTATATGTAGATGACATACTCCTGATGGGAAATAATATAGAATTTCTGGACAGCATTAAGGCCTACTTGAATAAGTGTTTTTCAATGAAGGACCTTGGAGAAGCTGCTTATATATTAGGCATCAAGATCTATAGAGATAGATCGAGACGCCTCATAGGTCTTTCACAAAGCACATACCTTGATAAGATTTTGAAGAGATTCAGAATGGATCAGTCCAAGAAGGGGTTCTTGCCTATGTTACAAGGTGTGAGACTGAGCTCAGCTCAGTCACCGACCACGGCAAAAGATAAAGAAGAGATGAGTGTCATCCCCTATGCTTCAGCCATAGGATCTATTATGTATGCCATGCTGTGTACCAGACCCGATGTAAACCTTGCCGTAAGTTTGGTAGCAAGATACCAAAGTAATCCCGGCAAGGAACACTGGACAGCGGTCAAGAATATCCTGAAGTACCTGAAAAGGACGAAGGACATGTTTCTCGTTTATGGAGGAGACGAAGAGCTCGTCGTAAAGGGTTACGTCGACGCTAGCTTCGACTCAGATCTGGATGACTCTAAGTCACAAACCGGATACGTGTATATGTTGAATGGTGGAGCAGTAAGCTGGTGCAGCTGCAAGCAGAGCGTCGTGGCGGGATCTACGTGTGAAGCGGAGTACATGGCAGCCTCGGAGGCAGCACATGAAGCGATTTGGGTGAAGGAGTTCATCACCGACCTAGGAGTCATACCCAATGCGTCGGGGCCGATCAAACTCTTCTGTGACAACACTGGAGCTATTGCCCTCGCCAAGGAGCCCAGGTTTCACAAGAAGACCAGGCACATCAAGCGTCGTTTCAACTCCATCCGTGAAAATGTTCAAGATGGAGACATAGAGATTTGCAAAGTGCACACGGATCTGAATGTCGCAGATCCGCTGACTAAACCTCTCTCGCGTGCAAAACATGATCAACACCAGAACTCTATGGGTGTTCGATTCATCACAATGTAACTAGATTGGTGACTCTAGTGCAAGTGGGAGACTGTTGGAAATATGCCCTAGAGGCAATAATAAAAGTATTATTATATTTCATTGTTCATGATAATTGTCTTTTATTCATGCTATAACTGTATTATCCGGAAATCGTAATACACGTGTGAATACTTAGACCACAATATGTCCCTGGTAAGCCTCTAGTTGACCAGCTCGTTGTGATCAACAGATAGTCATGGTTTCCTGACTATGGACATTGGATGTCGTTGATAACGGGATCACATCATTAGGAGAATGATGTGATGGACAAGACCCAATCCTAAGCATAGCATAAAAGATCGTGTAGTTCGTTTTGCTAGAGCTTTGCCAATGTCGAATATCTCTTCCTTAGACCATGAGATCGTGTAACTCCCGGATACCGTAGGAGTGCCTTGGGTGTATCAAACGTCACAACGTAACTGGGTGACTATAAAGGTGCATTACAGGTATCTCCGAAAGTAGCTGTTGGGTTGACACGGATCGAGACTGGGATTTGTCACTCCGTATGACGGAGAGGTATCTCTGGGCCCACTCGGTAATGCATCATCGTATTGAGCTCAATGTGACCAAGGTGTTGGACACGGGATCATGCATTACGGTACGAGTAAAGTGACTTGCCAGTAACGAGACTGAACAAGGTATTGGGATACCGACGATCGAGTCTCGGGCAAGTAACGTACCGATTGACAAAGGGAATTGCATACAGGGTTTGATCGAATCCTCGACATCGTGGTTCATCCGATGACAACATCGAGGAGCATGTGGGAGCCATCATGGGTATCCAGATCCCGCTGATGGTTATTGACTGAGAGCGTCTCGGTCATGTCTGCATGTCTCCCGAACCCGTAGGGTCTACACACTTAAGGTTCGGTGACGCTAGGGTTATGAAGATATGTATATGCAGAAACCCGAATGTTGTTCGGAGTCCCGGATGAGATCCCGGACGTCACAAGGAGTTCCGGAATGGTCCGGAGGTAAAGAATTATATATAGGAAGTGCTATTTCGGGCATCGGGACAAGTTTCGGGGTTATCGGTATTGTACCGGGACCACCGGAAGGGTCCCGGGGGTCCACCGGGTGAGGCCACCTGTCCCGGGGGGCCACATGGGCTGTAGGGGGTGCGCCTTGGCCTTCATGGGCCAAGGGCACCAGCCCCTATAGGCCCATGCGCCTAGGGTTTCCCCCTAGGAGGAGTCCTAGTGGTGGAAGGCACCCCTAGGTGCCTTGGGGGGGAGGGAAACCTCCGCTAGGCCGCCGCCCCCCCTAGTAGATCTCATCTACTAGGGCCGGCGCCCCCCTGGCACCCCTATATATAGTGGGGGAGAGGAGGGACTTCATACACCAGCCCCTGGCGCCTCCATCTCCCCCCCGTTACGTCTCTCCCTCGTAGTCTCGGCGAAGCCCTGCTGCTGTGACACCCTGCATCCACCACCACGCCGTCGTGCTGCTGGATCTTCATCAACCTCTCCTTTCCCCTTGCTGGATCAAGAAGGAGGAGACGTCTCCCGTCCCGTACGTGTGTTGAACGCGGAGGTGCCGTCCGTTCGGCGCTGGTCATCGGTGATTTGGATCACGTCGAGTACGACTACATCATCACCTTGCAAGCTTCCGCACGCGATCTACAAGTGGTATGTAGATGCAAACTCTCTCCCTTGACTCGTTGCTTAGATGAACTCATAGATGGATCTTGGTGAAACCGTAGGAAAAATTTTAATTTTCTGCAACGTTCCCCAACAAGGGCTCGAGTGGGAGAGTGCTTGAAGTTCAAGTCCCTCAGTTGACGCTGGTGCTTGAGACGGTGGTCGAGCGATCCGGATATCCGGTTCGGACCAACTTCACATTTGCCGACCCGCTGACGACTGATCGCCCATCGGGGTCGACTGCTCGGACTCCCGCTGCTCCAGTGGCTGCTTCGGCCTCCTTGGCGCCATCACTCTTTGCTACATATCAAACTCCAGACGACTCGCCAAGTGCTGCCAGGGAGGCTCTTCGCCAGGTGAATTTTGTTATGGAACAAGTGAAGGTGATGCACGAGGCCAGTCAGGTGGCCTATAATGCCAGCACCGCTCTGCAGACCAACGTCAAGGTCAGTTAACTCCCGACTGAACTTTTGAATCATAAAGAACTGCCGATGTTGCTTCGCTGCCCATATGTGCATCTACTATCATGGGTCTGTGTTTCATATCCGATCACCCACTAGGTGTCGCTGTTGCTTCGCTGCCCATATGTGCATCTACTATCATGGGTCTGTGTGTCATATCCGATCACCCACTGGGGTGTGGTTGCCTTAGAGTTTAATAGGTCTTCTACTCCACTCGACTGTTGCTGAGTCGAGTGTTTTCCGAACCAATGGGGGCTGCTACGTCTTGAGCTTGTGTTGATTTTCCTTGAAGAGGAAAGGGTGATGCAGCACAATAGCATAAGTATTTCCCTCAGTTTTTGAGAACCAAGGTATCAATCCAGTAGGAGGCTCCTCACAAGTCCCACGCACCTACACAAACAAACAAAGAACTCGCAACCAACATGATAAAGGGGTTGTCAATCCCTTCACGGCCACTTGCAAAAGTGAGATCTGATAGAGATAATATGATAAGATAAATATACTTTTGGTATTTTATGATATAGATTGGAAAAGTAAAGATGCAAATAAAAGTAGATTGAAAGCTTATATGATAAGAGATAGACCCGGGGGCCATAGGTTTCACTAGAGGCTTCACTACAAAAAAATACACTTCCGTGATGATACGTGTTTGTCACAGTAGGTCGCATTTTTTGTCATGCATGTACATCCATGACAAATTTATGACAGAATCAAGATAGTCATACCTGTGCTGCGTAGAAGTGTTCCATGACATTACCAAAATTATCATCACAGAAGTGTCCACTTCCATGACGATAAATCGCGCGTCACAAAACTGCTTTCGTCAAGGGTGACCGACACGTGGCATCCACTGTAACGGAATGCCGTTAAGCTATCGGGTCGGGTTTTGGATCCTATAACCCGTTAACAGCCCCGACCAATGGGGATTTTCCACGTGTAAAATCATCATTGGCTAGAGGAAACACGTGTCGACTCACCGTTGGGATAGATGTCATCCACTCATTGGACAGAAGGCGCCTATGATACGTCGACACGTGGCACGACCCAACAGAGGCCCATTCCTGTGAAAAGGCCAGCCCATTTGACTTGGTCAAAAGGTGGCGGGCCGGCCCATGGAAAGCCTGTTAACGGCCTGTTCACATATAGCCCATTTACAACCCGCTAACCCAAGGCCCGTTACGCCCTATCCGAATTAGGCCCAGTAGCGTCATCTGGGCCATCCAATATGATTCCAGCCTGTTTTAACTTCTGGCCCATGTATGGCCCATGACGTCTTTCGGCCCATATGAGGCCCTATGTAACTCTTGGCCTATTAACGGCCCATGGTGAAACTGGCCCATAATGAACAGTGTATCACTTTACACCCATTAACGGCCCGTGGTGAAACTAGCGCGTAATGAGCAGTGTATCACTTTACACCCATTAATGGCCCGTGGTGAAACTGGCCTGTAATGAACAGTGTATCACTTTATACCCATTAATGGCCCGTTATTCCGTTGGGCAATTTCCAGCCTGTGTTATCTTTCGGCCTTCTCGGAGCCCATTTATTCTTGGGCTCATTTCCAGCAGTCGTTTACTTACGGCCCGTTACTGTCATTTTCTGCTTGTGGGCCAAATTCAGCCCGTGGTTACAGTCGGCCCGTTTGTGGTCCGTTAATACGTTGGGCCGTTTTCATAGCATCATGAAATACGGCCTATTGATGGCCCGTTATGGTCGTCCCATGAACGGATGATTCCAACTCTAGCCCGTTTACGGCCATAATGCGGCATGTTATTGGCCCATGTTATCATACTGCCCGTATAAGGCCCATCGATGATACGGCCCGTAGAAAGCCCATTGTTTCTACGGCCCTTAGAAGGCCCATTGTTTCTACGGCCCGTAGAAGGCCCACTATTTCTATGGCCCGTAGGAGGCCCAGTGTCACTACAGTAAATATTAGCCCATGGTTATTGTAGCCTAGTTTTAAAAAATAGGTTATTGCAGCCACTAGCAAACCACGGAAAAAGAACTGCAATGACTACAAGCAAACAAATAAACAAGACAACAAGGAAATAAATAAGCAAGCAACTTACGTTAGGCTATCACGGCTATCACATATTACATCCACTGGGTATCAAAGTTCGCCACCAGTGCAAATAAACGCACCGACAAAAGAATATATAAAACTAAGAGCACTTCAGAAGGCACTAGGCCTGGCCAGGAAGGGCCCCCCAAACAGCTGAAGAAGCTGAGTAGACCTCAGTTGTGTCAACGATAGATGCATCAACACTAGATTTAAGGCTTGATGGTGCACACGGCAGTCCTGTGACATCTTCATTGCATCTTTGACTTCAAGTCGGAGCTGAGCTGAAGCAAGCCTTTCCGCTTTAAGTTGAGACTGACGAAGTCGAACTGATTGAGGCAGTGACTGCACAGAGGTTGTCTCACACCTGCTGGTGAGTAGCTTCAACTCACTGTCTTCATCAAGACAGGACCTTGGGGTCATCTCGCTGTCCACAAGATGGTTTGGCTCACTATCTTCCCTAAAGTTCTGCCTGGCGTAAGAGATACGACTCTGAAAGAGAAACAAGGAGACACGTAACATGTTTCACAATTATATAAGCAAATAAATGGATCTGTTCTGCATAAGGAACATGTTTTTACAACTACAATTTGAAACTGGTAGTTGTTGCAAACATCCAATCAGATGTAAACAGCAAAGCAAACAGCAGTGGAGGAAATGATGCCTATCCAAATCTATACTAGAACAAAGTTTGAAGGCTTGAGAAGGATGAACTTACATTACATGTTAACACGGGCTGGACAAAGCCCTTCTCCATGTTGATGGAAGGATAATTCAATAAATTCCCCAAAGAAAATTCTTTATAAGCGTTGCCATTATTCTACATTTTGCAAAGAGTAAATATAGATCAAATAATATTGGAAGAAACAGAGGATAATGAAGCTCAGGTGCAGACTGATGATACATAATCAAATAGAAATTAATTAGGAACAACGTTACAAGGCAAAAGGGAAAGAGGTACTGACGAGAGCAATGCAGAGCCCATTATTGTTTTGAGATCATATGATCCTTTGAGCAAGGAGATTCATCTAAAATTACTTTTCATACAAGAGAGAAGGTAAGGCACAAGCAGAAATTTCGGAGTTCAAATTTTGAATTGATATCATAGACAGTACTTGACGCTGGGCTCCCAGCAGTTCTAATAGGGGTTTGGCCACTGGAGTAGGGGTAAAGTGTGGTATAGTTGGGTCTGTGTTTTCTGTGGCTGCTGATCTATCTGATTTAACAGGTATCACTACCTTTTCCAAATACATAGTTTGTACTCCTTGAGGATCTGCACTAACCCTCTTCCTTTTGGACATCTATTACGAAAGAACAACATTTGACTGGAAAAACATAGTGTGACGACACATGGAATAGGTACATAAAATGGATAGGTATGGCATATAATCATATATGATGCTTAAACTAAGCAGATGGTGTAACAAAGTAGAAGTAATGCAAGAGGTCAGATGCAAAATATGTGCGACCAATAAAACTTTGCAAAGCTAGAGCAAGCACCTTGATGGGTGAATAAGATAGGCCATCCTCCACCATGCCAAGTTTGTTAGCCAGTGGATCGTTCCTCAATATTCCTCTCGTGCGCCCATTCTCATATTCATTTTGATAATGTTCAATCTCTGACATGCATGAAAACATAAAAACAAGTGAGATTTTCTTTGTAATGCAGAAGTGATTCTAATCCAATACTGCCTCCCTGTAAACCCCTTTGTGCTATCTCTGTAATTCTTTTAAAAGATGCCATGCATGCTGTAATTTGTTGTGTGCATTAATATAATGTGGCCTACTACTCAAAATATGAGAGCTCCAGAAGTGATGACACTTCGCAGATGATAGCTTCAACATATAGTAAAGAAGAACAAGTCGACCTGACCTAACAGATTCAAAATATACTAAGGGAGAACAACTCGACCTGACCAGTCGACCGCAAGAGAAGAGTATCATCTTAAAGAAGAGCAGAAGAGCAAGCAGATTGAAGATATTACAAGTCTTTCAATACAATGTCGGTTGGCCACCCATGATGAACCAGAGCGCACAGAGAAATACTATTCTTTCCGGTCTCTCCATATGTGGCTCACATGCATTTCAAAACTAAAGTAGGAACGTTTAGCTCACCAATTAAACATCTCTCAGTTTTAGTAATATCAGCAATAATATCCGATATGAATTTGTACAACTAAGCTTGTTTAGCTCGATGGGTGGAGCAGTGCTATTACGACACAAACCACGTAGGCTTATTGTGGTCATCATAAAATGGGGAAAACATAAGCATGATGAGTACAGTGTTGACCGTGGCAGTGGGATGGCAGATCTGAAGCTGCAAACCGCGCAAAGGGTAGTTAGCAACCGATGTTTGCTTCGAAATAACAACTAAAATTTGGTATGGACAAGAAAGTATGGTCAATAAGTGACAAAGAAATGCAATTATGCTTTCTCTCTATATGTCGCGACATGCATTTGGAAACTCAAGTGGGACCTTTAGCTAACCAATTAAATGTGTCGGTTAACTAATATCAGTATCATATCACAATCATATTTGAACAACTAAGCTTTCGAATTCTGAGTGTTGTGTTGTTTAGCTTGAAGGGTGGAGTAATGCCAGTACGACAAAAAGCACCTACGCAGATCATAGTAGAGTAGATAAAAAGGGAAACCCCTAAGCCTCAAGAGAAAAATCAGGAAAGTGAAACTAGCTGGACCAGTGGGTGGTGCACATGCTTTTCGAAACGAATATAGGAACATCAGGTGACCAATTAAAGGTTCTCTGTTTTAGTGATATGAGCATCATATCAGATTCGTATTTCAACACGTAAGCTTTGGGTTGAGGTCTTGAGGAGCAGTGCTAGCACGACACGAAGCACCTACGATGATGGTAGTAAATATAAAGGGGGAAACCATAAGGTTTACGAGTATAGTGCCTGTGCCATGGCGGATCTGAAGGTGCAAACTGGACAAAGCTACTTTGCAACCAATGTTTACTTTCAACTAGCCACTACGATTTGGTACAGACAAGAAAAGTACAGTAAACAAATTACGATCTATTTTCCGGGTGAGATCAATAACTTAAGCACATATGGAAGAGTACCACCTCTCTTGCGACGCCGTGTAGGCCTATGCTGATACGTTGAGGGTGCTGCGGGTGCGATGGCTGTCGGCGGCGGGGAAGAAGACTTTAGACGATAGACGGCCGGGTCGGGGGATATATCCTATTGCCGTGGACGAGGCGGTCGTAGGAGCGGCAACGGCAAGGTGGACGACGGCGCCGATGAAGCGAGAGGTGGCGATGAAAGGATCCTGGTCCAGCACTGTGGATGAGAGACGTCCATCTCTTGAAGTGGATGACGGGGTAGGGGTAGCGGCTCCGGCATGGTGGAGGATGGGGTGGCGGACAGAGGAGGCTGGCCGCAGTGCGGAGGTTGTCATGCCGCCGATGGTGTATGAATGGGGAAATGGAGGGGAGGGGGGGATCTCAAACTTTGGGACGCGCTTCTCTGAAATGGGGGAAAGTTACAAACTTATCCCCCGTTTAAAATTTCGGACATTGCGTCAGTTGGGGATAGGATGGTAATCTCACATCTCCCAAATATTTGCCGGTAACTATTTCGGGCGAGGAGAGGGTGTTTTGCCGCCCACGGTTGGCGCCCATGGTGTATGAACGGGGCTAACAGGTAGGGCGGTTGTGTCACGTCTGATGGAAGTTACACATCTGCCCCTATTTAAAATATTAGCCTACATCGATTTTGGACGAGGACAGTTTGTTTTGCCGCCCACCGTGTATGAATGGGGAAATGGAGGAAGAGACACAATCCTTTCGGACGAGCTTGAATCAAATGTGTTTTGCCGCCCACGTTTGGCGCCCACCATGTCTGAATGGGCTCAGAGGTCGTCGTGTCACGTCTGGTTGAAGTTACTAGTCTACCCCTATCGACAGCAGTGTAAATTCGGTCGATAAGGATGTACTCAGTGTCAGGGGTAGACAGTAATTTCCATCTCACAAACACTTGCTTCGGGCAGCCCACAAATTATAGTGGATGTTTAGCCGCATCGTTCAAAACTTGGTAGAATTAGCATTCACGTTTGCCCTGGGACCTGGAAAACTAAATTCAAATCCAATTTGTATTCGATTACGAATATCTACAGATAATTATACGTTTTGTTATTTATTTCTTCAACACCACAACAAAGATTTATTCCACCTTTATATATGATTATGATTTAGAAATGCCATGATCTTCGAATTCAGTAGGTTGGATACACTCTGATTCAAACAGTTATTTCATCCAATACAATATGCTCACACGAAAAACAGTTCACCTTATGTCAATCATACAAGTACTCAGGATTACCTCACCTAAAAAATTCGGATCATTACAACACATGGACAACATGGAATTCCGGACAACATAGGGGGTCTTGCAACATAATCCATTCAGATACATGACACAACATGCAAGTACAATAATCTAATGACAATTTCAACTGGTATCTTAAGAAGAACAGGGATTACCTTGGGCTTCAGATAGCAGAAATAGCAGGACCTCCTCCGTCTTCAAATGCAACATTCTTACTTCCTCCAATTCTTGGGTTGCTTGCATAATGCGTGCCGCTAATTCCGTAATTTCCAGCCTCAAGATAAAGATTACCTCATTCATGGCAGCCACACCATCTCTTTCTGCCTCTAGTAGAGCCTCAAGCACTATAATATCTGTGCTCAGACTGCTCTCCGGCGGTGTTGCCTCTGAACTGATACCATCTGGTAACATGGATGGCGCACTGCTTCCACAAATAGATTCTGGGGTTGTACATTGTGTCCTAGTGTGAACGGCATCCCGAAAGGTTTCCGCTGGACATAAGTAAGAGATAGTTATCGTATGATCCAGGCAGTAAGCTTACATGGTAAACGACGGACGAATTATTGCCGAGCATGGCAAACTATATTTGAATGGTTCAAAGTATCATCAGCCGAAAAGAAATTAAAATGGTAAGATGAAACTAGGGATGTAAGTGGCAAATAAACGACATCCGCCAGTCCCATCTAGTTAGTTTTTGCTACCTCCCTAGTTCATTTTCCTCAAAAAACAAAAACTCTTCTGAACTATCATACCACTAGTGGACTTTAATCGGGATTAAACGGGACCCAGTTGACATCCCTAGTTGAAAGGGAGTGTATAACCGCTATATTTAAGTTGCCAAGGCATCTAAGCAGTTGAAATAATCTAAGAAAGCACTTAATAGTGTGGCCTCTTATAAACTACGAAGACAGTCTTGTGATGAAGTTGAGAGGAAAAGTTAAGGACTCAAATGAAATAGGCATGCATTTCTTTACGATAGTACATCAGGCACTGGTGACATATTGTCCAACTCAGGTATAGCGTAACAACAAACAAGCATTCGAATCAAGCAATATAGCAAAGCAGACAACTGAACTATTTGTAATTCGGTAGGATTACACGTTGAGGGCACAAGCCAAAAAAGCAGCCCACTCGCATTACATTTCACATGTACTAAAACACATTGGCTTACCATATGTTGTTGTGAAGCCTAGCTGCTGTTGCAATGTTCTTTGAAAATATCGTCAGCATCCCGTGGTTGCAAATCTAGTTGTTGTAGTTTATTCTGCACCATCTATTTAGGTAAATTTAATTTTAATCGCATGCACTGGTCCGAATTGATCATCAATGGTTCATCAAAACTAATAAAAGAAGGGTGTGTGCATACACGACAATATATCTACTTCCCTCTATTTTTATGCTTGTTCGAGGTGCCGGCCCCAAAAGAACAAATATTTTGCTCGATGGGGTTGGCAGCTCCATAATTAATAGAAGCATCAAATTAGTCATGCAACTTGGAAAGATCAATAACACACAAACAAGTAATGAACAGAGGCTCGGAGCAGTGATGTAATAGCTAGCATCAGAAAATGTAGGGTAAAACGAACAAAAAGCAGCGGAACCACATGCTAGTTTGCTGATGTGTAATTAAGCATAGAGAACATTAATTAGTCTGATGGAACCAACAGGTGGCATCAGAACAAAACTAAAGCATATTAACTGTACTAGTATGTATGCACGTGCAATGCACGTCTTAAAAGAATGGAGTGATTTTGGAGTGTGACTCGAAAAAAGTACAATGGAGTGATTTTGATAAATGGAATTCCACCCAAAATTGTTTTTAATATTCACACAAAAAACTGTACATTCACATCTAAAATGCTGGAGGTTCATTAAAAAACTGTATGTTACTCTATTATTTTTTCTTCCCATTCTCCTCCCAAACCTTCTTATCTGGGCTCAAGTCGTCATGCGCTCAAGCAGTAATATAGCCCATGAGGCATCGCATATGGGCCTTTTTTTCCTGGAAGGGCCACGTAAATATTCTAGAACATAGCAGAGGCAACAACAATCTACTGTTCATGGCGAATCTGGCTGATCTTAGCCCTTGGATTTTGGAGACCAACGGTTATGATTGATGCTCTGGATCCATCTCAAAACTGGTACACTATATAGTAGTACAGATATAGATATAGATGTGCACTGGTATGTAATTTAGCACATGTAACATGTTAACTGCCAGAAGTATGGCCCTACAGGTGCAAGCAGAATAACACGTTTCATGAAAAACTGAATGATGCCCTGAAGAAATTCAAAGGTGCAGTGCTTATGCTAGGAAAGTGAACGTAGGCGCCGGCCGTTGGATGATAGTACCTGATTCTCGGCGGCGTATGGGTATCGCTGTCATACTTGATAGCTAAGGATCATCGATGGTGCTCGTGTTGTGGTTGAGTTTGGGCCGGCTGTCGCCGTCACTGAAGCGGCTCCGGTGCTACGGTTGCGGCGCCTGTCGACATACAAGAAAGCTCATCAGTGGTAAGTGAACAGTTGCACGATAAAGAGAAAAACCAAAGGAGTACAAATCGAAATAACCTGATGAGGCTGCGGCGTCGGTAAAGCAGGGCCAGTGGAGTTGAATATGGCGTCTGTGGAGCGGGCCCGGTGTAGTGGACGAAGGCTTCGGCGGGCGCATTGTACAATGCTTTTGGTGAGGCGGATATGTTGCTGAGGACGAGGGCTTGTATGAAGGGCCAGCGAAGGGGCGGACGAGGGAGTCAGTGAAGGGCCTATGTTGTGGTGGACGAGGGCGCCGGTTAAGCAGATCCGGTGCGGTGGACCATGATGGCGGTCAAGGAGATCTGGAGTGGTGGACAAGCCAGTCGCTGAAGCGGCTCCGGTGAAGTGGTGAGTTGGCATTTGGGGGTTCCAAGGTGCGGAAGGTAGATCCGGCGGGGTGTGAGGTCCACCGCTGTGGTGGAGGACTAGATTCGGCGGCTTGCCGTGGTTGGGGGGTTGGGGAGGGGAAGGGGAGGGGCTCTGGGGAAGAATGTTGGGGGCAAAGAGGGAAAAACAATGGAGTTACCAAAGCAGCCCTTTTCCGTTCATGTGGCAGGGGTAAAACAGGAATATCGCAGGGCTAAACTTTCGGGCGCGTGATATTTCGATGTGAGCGGGAAGTTTGAAACCTTTTGGCGCCTAAAATTATAAGTATTCTGCTCTCGTACGGCCGACTATGATATCATGGCCGACAATTTGTTTGTTTTGCACGCAAAAAAAGTGCAAGTTTTGAAAATCAATGTCTCCAACTCGAAACTTAGATTGTCCATTCAATTCAAATATGGATCATTGAGCTACTACAAGAAAATACCATCATACGGTCCAATTCAAATGAAATTCCAAATGTGTTTATCCTAAATATGATGACAAAAGCAAAAATGTGTATGTGTATGAATAAAGTGAATGATTATAAAGTTTGAACATGCCATATGTGTATATCTCTAGGTTTGATATATGAATTTGAAATCAAAAAATTCCGGCTTAAAAAATGTACCTCCGTTTAAATGAATTACAAAAGCTAATGATGGAGTCGAATTCCAAAATTCCAATCTAAGGTTTGTAATTCTGGTACATCCAGGTATATCACGCATGTTCAAAAGTATCGTTATCTCATAGTACAAACTGTGAAACAAATTGATCAACCATGAGTGCACAATATCTCAATTATGCTAAAGTCCCTCAAATATAGACACCTCACTCTTTATCTGAAGTCACCCCCGCCACCACCACCACCACACATACACACACACATAGAGAAGTCGTTCTCTCCCCCAGACACCAACACACGAGCACATTAACACCCCTTTCTCTTGTAAAGTCTGGACCCCAACATAGGTCTCTATCACTTTGTCTCCCGGGCATGCACACATCTCTTCCCTCATTCTCTAGGTCTCCCGCTATCTCTCTTACCCAAGCACACACACTATGTAGAGTGTATATTTCCCATACACACAAAACGTCGCCCCCAAACGTCTATCTCCCTAGTTATGTGGTTCTCGCGCACTCACCTCACACACCACCCCCACTTCAAACAAGCACATTTTGTCTCCTTGTGCACCACTCTCCTCTTTCTATCTCTCCCACATGCGGACCCGCCCCAGCTCCTTCCCTGTATACATATATGTCGTGACTCTTTGCATAGCTCCCTAATGTATAATCGTTCTCGATTTCGCACATTGTTCTCTACACCATCTATTCTAGATCTCTCATGAAGTCCCTATCACACACACGATGACTCGCTTCCCCCGCGTCTCCGTTCATAGGCCAATTTCGGACAACATCAACATTGTCTCCCTATCTATACGCCATTTATGGACACAAACGACCCCTCTCGCCCCTCTCTTCCTCTCCCTCTCTCTCTCTCTCTCATCGCTAGCTCTCTCTTTCTCTCGCTCTCACACCCCTCTCCCACACACACACTCGATGTCTCTTCCAAATAGTCTGCTCCCCCCGCCCGCACCCGTGCTATCTCGCTACTACACATGTCACACTATTCCCCCTTCCCTTATACTAAGTTTACATCATCAGTGGTCTCTCTACTCCACATACACTCTCTCCCTGTCACACACAAACGCGTGCAAAAACACACACAGACACGCACAAACACCCATTTATCTGGATCCTCATCTCTCCCCATGTCCGCATGTGTATCTCACACACTCACTCTCTAATTATGTATATGTGTCTCCATGTTACACAACACAAAGCCCCATGTACATGTCTCTCTCTATACTCCACACACATAGACACAAAGAATCTATTATCATTGCCTCAGTCTCTAACATATCGCTCTCTCTCTCTCTCTCTCTCTCTCTCTCGCAAACACGCTCAACAAGGGTTTCCCCGTGAATAACTTACCGTCTACTCATCAACAGTCATGGCAGTACGGCGAACACGAGACGTGAAAAAGAATAAATCTACACGTGCTCAGACCACTTAGTAGGACTAGAGCAAGCCAAAAAGCGCACCGCCGTCACCCCCTCCTTGTCGGCGATGGGAAAATCTTTGTTTTACACAGTCGAGAAGTCATTGTGCTAAGGCCCCACATGCCGAGGCGTTGAATAGAATGTAGATGCTAGTTTACGGAAGCAAGTATCGATAATACGTTTGTATCTCCATACTTATATTTCTTCTTTTATAAAAAACCGAGTTGGTAATGATGGTACGTGTGCCATCTTGCTATATAGACCGTCTGATCTATATCTGACGGATGGAAATTAAACTAAAAGATACCCGCACCCCTCTCCACATTTGTAGACAAGGCCTTCCCTCATTCATCCTTATCTCCAACAAACCTTATTGTTGAGCAATTAAGAAAGGAAGCCTCTGGAACAAACTAGCCTAGTGGCCGCTGCCGGCATCGTCAATCCCCATGTCTCCGCTCAGTCCGACCACCAACCACCACCACACCCAACTCCCCTTCACCTTATCTCATATTTCTCGAGATATCATTAGTTTTTACACATGGGATTACTCCCGCGAGGGTCAATCACAACAAGTGTTTTTATAAAAAAAATGCATCTTGATGTTCCGTTAATGCACGGATCTTGCTAGTACTCCTACACAAGACTAAGTTGGTGATGCTGGTGTGTCTGCCATCCGTCGTTTCTGACCATTAGATCTACATCTAACGATTGTGAGGTAAGTTGTTGCCTTTTCTCACCAACATCCCACTTGTCTACCAATTTGCAGAAAAACCCATAATTAGTATCTTAAAACCAACCACATCCCTCCCTGACCTCACCAAAATAGCCCAAGGAACATATTATAATTGAAACATAATATACATATGTATATCAAAATTAGGGTGTTTTGTACCAAGTTTGTGAATAAGTATTATTCTAATTATGATTCATAGCAACGGACATGAACATTGCTAGTATTTCCAACCATGTATTTTTTCTAGTATTCCATAGTTTCGAGTTTTCCATCAAGATATTAGTCACTCATGTTTGATATTTACTTTCAATCATGTACACATATGCACTATGTAACTAGCCTTGCTTATTGGCTTCCAAAGCTTAACTTTCACTCCTACTTACAATATGTAGAGTATTTAACAAAAAACTACCACTTTCAACCAGCCCTAGGAAGAATCTATTGTACAAAAAATAGCAAAAACATACCCAAAATTTCTTAATCAACGCCAAAAACTTCTATACTACCTACTCCTACCGATTAGGTTTGTTTAAACCCATTTATGACTGGGTTGGCCCACACGTCCGTGCTGACAAGGCATCTTAAACCAACACATTTTGTTTGACCGTTGGCACGAGGGACCCACATCTGACCTTCTATCCTGTTATTCCTCCTCAAATCATTATTTTTCCTGAACATTACTTCAAACAGTACTGATGCGTGTTCGTCGGTGGCGCTGGTGATGAGTGAGTTGGCCGCCGCTCCGCTGGACGGGCCGGATGCCGCAGTGGCCTCCGCACGGGTTGGCAGGCTGGTCCGAGCGTGACTCACGAGCGAGCAAGCCGTCGCGCTGGCCTTCGCTTGAGCCAGATAGCTGGCCTGAGCGCGGCGCGCGCGAGCAAGCCGCCGCCCTGCCGTGCCAATCTAGCTAGCAAACCTTGCAGACAAGCAGCTGGACGGAGCTATCTTGGCTAGCTAGCGGCCGCGAGCGCCGTACGGAGCTGGCATCCGGGCTGCCGCAACATGGGCTCCGCACCACCGGCGGTTTTGACCTCACCTTCTGCCGGCGGCGGTAGCTGCGTCCCATGGCCGAGGATGACTAGGTGGACGGGCCGGAGGTAGGAGGTCACTCGAGGATTTTGGTTGGTAAGAGCATGTACAATGGTTGATAAGGTAGTCTTATCTTAAGTCTGCCACATATGCAAGTGGTAGTAGTTTCTTGGCATTTTAGTGGTTTCTTGCATTATTAGGGATTTCTTGTAAGGAACAATGTATGTACTACTAGCGACAAAAGGCGATTCTAGGTTGCGTTGTACTCCAACGAGTACTACTAGTGGTCGCGGGAGTGTATACCTCGTTTTGTGGGTTCGATCCCAGCCGAACGCATGTCGGCCTTTTAAAAAAAATAGTACTAGTACTACACTTCGCTGCGAGCCAATATTTTACACGGGTAGTTTGAGTTTTGAAGTCAAACGGACGTGCGGCCCCACAATCTGGGTGCACTGGACAGCCTAGCCACGTGAACGGGTTTTCCTTCCCAGCATCCCGTGGCTCGCGTGCTCACCCTAGCCGCACCTCGCTTGCAGCTTCCTCATCAGCTAGTAGTAGCATATTTAAACTAGCACCTCAAAATTAAGCCCGAGGAGCCGGAAAAGCCTGTCGGGGCATTGGGAACTGTGCAATATGGCTCTGTACTCTATGTAAAGTGTTGTACTACTAGTACTCTGTAGCTTGTGGCGTTGCACGCATGGACTTCACTCCATTATCGGCTCTACTATAAAAGAACGACGCCGAGTTCGACCCCCGTGATGCTACGTGGGTGCCGAGAAACACTCTTGGAGAGTACTCACTTTTCATCGGGGACAGCTACCCCATTGTGAAGCGGATGCCACCTTCCGTGCACAACACGGAAGGCCTGCCGTTCATGAAGCATGGTTGTGTCTTCATTGCGCACCGCCGGATGAACGACATGATGGGACACGCTATCCCTGATTTATGCCGCTTCAGCTTGGATGAGTCTCCATCGTGTGGAACCGGACTAGAAAGCTGCGATAATGATTCCCGTTGCCCACCGCTATGGATCGTGCCATCCATGAAGAACACCTGGGACTGGAACCTGGAGGAGGACATGTATGTAGCCCATCTATAACGTGTAAGTGGAGTACGGTAATTGTGAACGGTAGCGCTGTGAATATATGTAGACTAGTCATGCACAAATTTATCACATGAATTGGAGATGAACTTGTTTGGCATACTGGCATTTGTCCTTTAGAATTTATTACTAGTAAATGTGTTATGTGTACATGCAACTTGTGTGGTTGTTGCACGGGCTCCAACACGCTCTTTGAGAAAAAAAGGTGGCACAGCTTTGGATATACGTGACGTGGCGGCATCATACAGTAGCTTCGTTTGCTATAGTTGTAGTACACTCCTACTAGGACGACAACTCCTATAAAACCTTGCGCTTGGCTCTTTGCCTCTTCGGGAGGTTTAACAGTTCGTACTCGTGTGAACCTTGCACTTGCCTCTTCACCTCTTCGGAAGGTCCAATAATGATGATACTACAGTACAATATGCGTCTAGCAATCTGACACTGATTGAACTGCTGCACGTCCACCGCGAGGGCGAGGTCGAGGGAGAGGAAGAGGGAGAGGGTGATGTAGTCAAAACCCTCTCCTCGTCCTGCGAACCACCGCGGGCGTGGGCGAGGGAGAGGCATAGTAAGCAAGCTTCTCCTTGTTCGGCGAGTTGACGGGACACATCAAAGCAGTACTAGTACTAGTAGTAGTCCATACTGCGTCCTTTCCGATTAATATGGCTTAATTTGAAACGAGAAAAATACACTGGCGGTCAACGTATGTAACAATACGCTCTTTACGGTCACTATATATAGTTTTGCATCGATTATATGATCACTAGCTCATCGTAGAGCACCGTATTGCACCCTACCGACCGGCCACATAGTCGACGTGGCACTTTGTTGACTGGTTAAATTGTCACCTGGTTTCTGGGTCCCACCTGTCAGTTGGTGGAGCAAAGAAATCAGTTAAACAAAACTTTACGCAGGCGCCACACGAGTCCAACCCTTGCGCCCGAACCTCCCTGGCTGTGTATGTGAGTGCATGCACATGTCCGCCCTCGGCCTTCCAACAAAGAGTGTACATCGGCTATAAAACAAAGAGTGTAGTAGTACATGATGTACATCTACACTTCCAATGCATTTAGCCTTTAATCTAAATCGATATTGATTGACTAATGCAGCAACTTGTGCTGTAGGTATAGGCTACATGTATATCCTTAATTACAGCATGCAACGGCCTTCATTTAATCTTCTTATCTCAATGGTCGCATGCACACATAAGTCTGCTAGTTTTGGGCGTTAATTATACCCTGGTCAATGTGTAAATCTCTAAATGTACAGTCTTTCACGGACGTAGGGAGTAGGTTGAGCACTTGAGCGTGAGCGTGTGTGTTACGTCGTGTGCTGTGTGCCGCATGGGTGCATGAGTGTTACGTGCGTCCATGTGGAGTATGTGTGAGTGTTGCATGTTGCATGCATGCATGCATGCATGGGGCTTACTCCCTCCCATTGACATGTTCATATTTCAAACTTCCTATGTTCCCTCCATATGGTGATACTCCCTCTGTTCCCAAATACTCCAGTACGGAGTAAAAGCCTCCCTCTGTTCCCAAATACGGAGTATTTGTCTTTCTACAGATTTCAACAAGTGACTAGGTACGGAGCAAAATGAGTGAAGTGAGCGTAGAGGCATAGGGATACTGTCGAAAGGTAATCCTCGCGATCCATCATTCCCCATCTCGGTCAGAGAGAACTATTCAACTAGTCTTCACAGTGAAGTGATAATACACGCTGCAGCAGATGGGACACGTAATTAATAAGCTGAACCAGCGTGTTGGTGTTACTAAATCAGCCTTACCCAGTACTGCCATCATGTTTGCCAGTAGAGCACGCTTCCGCAAATATGCCTATGCACCTATGTCCTCCATTAACTGACATATGGGCCCTCTTTTGGTAGACCCACATGTCATCGGTGTAACTATTTACACTCCGGAGGATGGTGCCTATATCCTGGTAGTAGTACTAGTAGAATTGAGATTTAATGCACTTTCTTCCCCATCTTCCACTCTTCTTCCTCCTCTCTTCTTCTTCCTCCTCTCTTCTTCTTCCTCCTCCCTTCCCCATTGTTGGCCGCACACCATTTACCCCTGCTCACTGCTCGCCTGCCCGCGCCATCTTCCTTGGTAGCTCGCGCGTACCATATCCCCCCGCTCACTGCTCGGCCACACGAGGAGAAGCTTCTTTGCTCGCCCGCCCGAATCCACTTCCCCGCTAGCTCGCAGGACCGAAAACCCCAATGGCAGAACCGACTGACACACAGAGCCGCGATTGGAATTCCCTCCCCGATGTTCTCTTGGAGTAGATCTGTAGTCGTATGGACCTACTCAGCACCGTCCATCTGGCCGCATGCTCGGTGTCTTTGTACCGTCTACTCGTCTGCAACCGGCCGACTCTTTTCAAGACACCCTGCTTGCTGATGCCCGATCCTCACAGGTGGCCCAGACACCGACTTGACGATCCTACGGAGGTTGCCGTGGTGCCCCTCGACATGCTACCACTACCCGTCCACATGTCCTTCATGCGCGTCCACTACTGGGCGGGCATGAAGGCCAACTGGATCGTCCTCATCCACCACACCGGTAGTCCATGGCGTCTCGTGGATATCTACACCCAGCGAGAGATCACCGTTCCATCGTTGGATACCACCGACATCGAGCCTCGCGGCCCGCCGTACACTCCTTCCTACTACGCACAAGATGCTCAAGCTTTTGGCTCGACCTCTGTTTGCAGAAAGTTGTAATCTGCGAAGTGCCCACACCATCAGAAGACTACATGGATTACAAGCTCATTGCCTTGTTCAACATGGGATTAGTCTATCTGGAATCCGGTCGCCATACATGGTTATGGCTCATCATCACTCCTGTTGAGGCAACATTTCTGTCTGATGCTATAGTGCATGATGGCATCGTTTATGCGGTCGATGCACAGATTGGCTGCCTATACTGGTGGAATCTATCATCGTGTAATTGTTTTATCTCATCTCATCTTTACCTTATGAATACGACTGTCTGTTCATTTGTTACAAATTTAGAATGCATAGCATGTCTATAACCACATCATTGCTATATGTTCCTCTCATTTCCTAGATTTTTATGACCACACATGTTATTGTTAGAGTTGATGAGAACATTTGGCATCTAATGATTGTTAGAATACATATTATGAGCATAACATCATGATTCCTATATGTTACTCTCGTTTACTAGATTTTTATAACAACGCATGTTATTGCTTAGAGTTGATATGAGAATAGTAGTAGTAAGTGCTATGGTAGAATATGAGTAGGTGCTGTCATAGATGTTTTCCTCTCATTGTTACATGATGTTTGAACCATGACATGTTGCTAGAATATGAAAGCCATTGGCTTATTTTTTTAACTTGGGGTATGATTATGACCACGGCATTGCAATTCTCTGTCTATGATATGTGTCACTGTTATAATAATCTTAATTCCACACATACTCTGAACATGATTGTTTATTTTTGTCCTTTTGGTCTCCAATTTGAATTGTTGCAGCAGACGCAAATGCGCTGGCCTTCATGATTCCAGGACCTGGAATCATACCAGCCGATGGGTGCTGGTTTATCGCTCGTTCAGCTGACAGCGGTCATTTGATGCTCATTCGCACATACCAAATTGACCAAACCATTACATCAAACCACATGCAGTACAATGCGTGGGGCGTTCGTGACATTGATGGCTATGGCTGCTTCATGTTCGAGAAAGATCCCAGCTCCGTTGGGCCAGGCGTATTCAACTGGGGGCGGGTTTACAGCCTCGGCAACCACTCCTTGTTCCTCGGGCTCAATTATCCGATCATCCAACCTATCATTGATCATATCACCGGTGATGATTACTGTGCTATGCAACTTCCATTCGCGAGGGGGGGCTGTGTTTACAAATCATACCATGGGTTTCATGAATCACCATATCCATAGATTCGTCGACACAACTTGTTGCCAGGTAATCTTCAGTGTGTGAAAGGCATCAAGCTTCCATGCGATGGATGGCTTTTGCAAACCTGACATGCGGCGATGTGGTTCATGCCAACAGCAAATATGCACAACTTGATTCATGCTGATATCTAGACTCAGCCATGTATTCTGCTGCTGTAGCACAACCCTCTTTTGTTGGATATTATGTACTGTTGTTAGTTTGAAGCACTCCTCTGGTTTGAAGGATAGTAGATACCTTCCTAGGATCAAGTGCATCCTAACTCACCTGCGTAGGATGTATTGACAATGATGATGGAGATGCTGTGCAGAAGCCATATATATACATATATATCAGTTAGGCTTCAAGTGCGTACTTGTTAGTTAAACCTATGTATAAATTGTGACACTAAATACGACTAGTAAGTATTACAGTAGCAGTACTAGTATACGTCGGTCAAATTATTCATCATGTCCACACATTGAATTGAGGTGACAACATGCTGCGCGTGAGGTGACACAAGAATCCCGGCGGCGTGTTCAGGTATTCCGGACTTCAGATTTGGAGTACCACTTATCTGTCGAAATCTTTTTTTTCGAAACGGAGGCAAAAGATTTGCCTCATCCATTAAATAAGAGGAGAATAGAGTTTAGAGTTTTTACAAGGGCCCTTGCAAAATGGCATGGCAATTACTCGCGTACAACTATCGAAGAAACGCGAGTTTTTACTCTATCGAAATCTTTCATCGTTCACTTAAAATAGTCGATTGGTCATACATTGAGTACCATATAACTGGAATTACCGATGCAAGTCGAAGAAGGATTGGCCGGTGCTGCCGGCTGGCGTCAAGTTCGATCCCACGGATCAGGAGCTGATCGAGCACCTTGAGGCCAAAGTGAGTGTTGACAGCGTGAGATTTCAGTCTCTCATCGATTTGTTCATACGAACCATCGAAAGCGAGCACGGCATATGCTACACCCAACCTGAGAAACTTCTAGGTAAGACACCGATCGGCCGTCTACTTGCACAAACATATTCCTTTGTTTATAGCTCTATTTTTCTTTTTAGATGCAGACCTGGTGAAACAATTACAATTTGACAGTTAATAAAAAGTGAAACAAGTGACTGCAACATGCCAAAGATGTTATGAAAATGCCAACTAGGTACACTAAAACCTGTATTCCACAATACTGCAGGTATCACACTGAGTGGCCTAAGGAAGCATTTCTTCCAGCGCAATTCCAGAGCGTTCAAAAGGGGCATGTGGACGCGTCGCCAGATACAGTCGGAGTGCGGCACGCACGCGATGTGGCACAAGACCGGCAATACCTTGCCTGTGATGGTCAACGGCCAACAGACGGGCAGCAAAAAAGGTTCTGGTGCTGCACACCAACAAGAACTTCGACCAGCAAAGGGCCAACTGGGTGATGCACCAGTACCACATCGGGGACCTGGAGCAAGAGAAGGAGCGGGAGCTGGTCCTCTGCAAGATTTTCTACCAGACGAACACTAGGGCCAGGAGTAGTTTGGTATTGATAGTTGTACTACCTTGTCGTCCGCAAGTTGGTATTGTTGTTAACGATCTTTTGGTATGAACTTGCATTTGCTTCCAACCATCATGCCGAGGGTCGACGTGGATATAAAGCTGAATCATTTTTTTGAAACGAATTCTCAGGCACCTGATTTTTATTTGATGGGTAGCATAAGCACCCGCCGTTCGAATTCCCAGTTCTGCAGTTTTTTCGAAACAAGTGCATGCACTTATTATCACGATAAAAAAAACAGTATATGTGCAGCGTCCTAGTTATAAGTCTGTGCTTGCAGAATTCTCTCGTTTATTGAGCACGTATATTATTTTTTCAGGTCGAGCAAGTTTCAACTGGGTTGTAGACTGACCAGGGTTGGTTTTGTTTTTAACAGGCCCAGCCCATGACGACAATGGGGCACAAAGATCCAGCAGGTATCTACTGGCCTCTGGCCCGCCAGTGTTAGTTATATTTTGTCTTACAACATCCGTAGGCAGTTTTGTTACTAAATCAAACACACAACCCAGTTCTATTTTCCTCTTGAAACGCATGTCCGACATCCGTTTTCTAATCTCTACCTATAGTTTTACTAGTTCATATACACGTATCATTATATTGAAAACACATAAAATTCCCTTTTCATATTTACATCCTTATTTTTGTTGTTTTTTCCCACCCAGCGCTGATTTTTTACCACTGGTTTTCCCTTAAACCAACTCAATTGTCCCACGTCTTATTTGCTTACAAAAACAAAACGATTTGTTTTGCAAATTAATAAGTTCTTAAAAAAATGTTTATCATTTCGGGATTACAACAGTTTGGACTCCACCGAAATATGCAAAATAAGGTTGAACTTTTTGACCGTGGTCCTGGGCAGAAAATGGGCTGTAATAAATTACTTCAGAATTAGCAAATGGGCTGCAAATTATAAAAAATAACAAATGGGCTCCAAATTGTAAAACATAGCAAATGGGATTTATGTTGTCTGCCACAGATTTGGAGGCTGACTTGTGGGCCTACTAAGTTCATGCATACACAAGGTTTCTTAAAAAAGAAACTTACTCAACAATCGACTCTACCAGCGTCAGACCATTAGATGTCAATCTAACGGCAATCGTGCTTCTTTAGTCTCTGATCTTCCTGCCCCAGCCACCCAAACCAGCGCCGTCGGAACCGCCTGCTCCCGCCTCCTGTGGCCGGCAGTGCTGCTGGGCAGGCCTCACGGCCCCATCATACTCGCATCCCTGGCTTGTTTATCCCTCTACTCACCCACACCTCCTGTTATTTTCCGGCAACGGCAGCCGAACCAGTCAACCCTCGTACTCTTCATCGCGTGGGCAGCCACTACCGTGTCTTCGCCAGCTCCCTGTCGTTCCCTTCGTAGGCCTCGCCGTCGTTCACCGCCCTGGTGCTCTCGGTGCGGTGTGGTCAACGATGTCCATCCAACGGCCGTAGTGCTTCTTCACCCTCTGGTCTTCTTGCCCCAGCCGCCCAAAGCAGCGCCGGTCGTGCCGCATGCTCCTGCCTCCCGTGGCTGGCTGTGCTGCCGCGGAGGCCTCACCGTCCCCATACTACTCCCACCGTTGGCCAGGCCATCCCTCCACTCACCCACTCCCCCTGTTATTCTGCGGCGACGGCAGCCTCACACCGCAGCCGAACCAGTGAACCCTCGTACTCCTCTCCGCGTGGGCATCCACTGCCGCGTCTTCCCCGGCTCCATGTTGTCCCCTTCCTAGGCCTCACCGTCATCCACCGCCCCGGTGCTCTCGGCGCGGCGTGGTCAATGTGGTCAACGACCGACTTCCATCAGAAGAGTACTGTACGTGGAGAGGCTGACAGCTGGGTCCACGCAGCCCCAAGGAAGTGCCAAATTATTATGTGCAAAATAATTATTCCTCCACCTGACAACAGGGACCCACCGGACGGGCCACCAGTATTTCGCGGAAAAAACGTTTCCCCCCTGACTACTGTGACCCACCGGACGGGCTACCGTATTTCGTGAAAAAAACGTTTGCCCCTGACTGCTGGGACCCACCGGACGGACCATTGTATTTCATGGAAAAAAATGTCCCCCCCCCCGCTGTCAGCTCGGACCCACCGGAAGTGCCTCCTTATTACGCACAGAAAAATGAATACTCCCCCTGCTAGCTGGGATCCACCATGGTGGGAGGCTGACTTTTGGGCCTACTAAGTTGACGGGGACAGAGGGCTTTGTCAACTTAGTCAATATGAACGATTCTATGATGTCCATCCAACGGCCGTCGTGTTCTTCAATCTCTGCTCTTCCTACTCCAGCTGCTCAAACAAGCGCCGGCGGGACTGCCTGCTCCCTCCTCCCCGCGGCCGGCTGTGCTGCCGCGCAGGCCTCACCGCCCCACCGTACTCCCATCGCTGGCCTAGCCATCCCTCTACTCACCCACACGGCCACACCTACTGTTATTCTCTGGCAAGGGCAGACGAACCAGTAAACCCTTGTACAGTCGTCCTCCCCTCCGCGTGGGAAACAACTGCCGAGTCTTCCCTGCCTCCGTGTCGTTCCCTTCCTAGGCCTCGTCGTCGTCCACCGCCCTAGTGCTCTCGGCGCGGCATGGTCAACGTGGTCAAGGAACGGCTTCCATCGGACGTGGACTGTACGTGGAGAGGCTGACAGCTGGGTCCACGACCACAGCAAGGAAAGGCCTTGTTATTACACGCAAAATAATTATTCCTCCACCTGACATCTGGGACCCACCGGAAGGGCCTCTGTATTTCGTGAAAAAAACGTGCCCCCAGCTGACATGTCGGACCCACCAGATATCTTCGCACACAAGGAAGTGCCTCCTTATTACGCACAAAAAAATGAATACTCCCCCTGCCACCTAGAACCCAGCATAGTGGGAGGCTTACTTGTGGGCCTACCAAGTTGACGGGGACGGAGGGCTTTGTCAACTTAGTCAATATGAACGATTCTAGCTCCTGTTACCGTACGATGTTCATCCAACGGTCGTAGTGCTTCTTCAACCTCTGGTCTTCTTGCTCCAGCCGCCCAAACCAACGCCGGTCGTGCCGCATGCTCCTGTCTCCCGTGGCCGGTTGTGATGCCGCGGAGGCCTCACCGCCCCCTACTACTCCCACCGCTGTCCAGGCCATCCCTCTACTCACCCACACCCCCTGTTATTCTGCGGCGACAACAGCCTCACACCGCAGCCGAACCAGTGAATCCTCGTACTCCTCTTCGCGTGCGCATCCACTGCTGTGTCTTCCCCGGCTCCGAGTCGTCCTCTTCCTAGGCCTCGCTGTCGTCCACCGCCGTGGTGCTCTCGGCGCGGCGTGGTCAACGTGGTCAAGGAACGACTTCCATCGGACATGGACTGTACGTGGAGAGGCTGACAGCTGGGTCCACGGCCGCCGCAAGGAAGTGCCTCCTTATTATGCACAAAATAATGATTCCTCCACCTGACAGCGGGGACCCACCGGACGGGCCACCGTATTTCGTGAAAAAAACAATTCGCCCCCCTGACTGCTGGGGCCCACCAGCTACATCTTCGTATGCAAGGAAGTGCGTCCGGGCAGAAAAAAAAATGATTCGCCCCCCTGACTGCTGGGACCCACCAGCTACATCTTCGCACGCAAGGAAGTGCCTGACAGTCGGGACCCACCTGGTCGAAGCATACGTAGTGTTGTCATTCTGGTCGCGAACGTGTACGTACATACTGGTCGATGTAGAGGCGCGCACATGTCGTAGATGTAGAGGCATGCATGTGTCGTAGTAGAGGCGCGCACGTAGCATGTACACATACATACAACGGCGAGGGTGCAAGAAAGAAAATACGGCCACGTACATACATACCGGCAGGGTCTCTAACACCTATCGCGCATACGTACATGGCTGGGTCGGAATGGAGAAACAGCGTCCTCGTCGTGTTCATGGGGAGCCAACCGGCTGGGTCAGAACGAAATGCATGGTCGTGTTCATCGGGAGGGCTTGGACGGAACAGGCGATGGAAACGAGGCCTGGCATACCGCACAACGGAGGAAATGGCCTTGTGTTCGACCGGCCACATTCGAAACGGGGTCCTGTTGATCGGGAGGGGCCTGGCGTACCACAAAACGGAGGAAACGGACCTCCTACGGTCGAAACAGGGGTCCTGTTGACCGGGAGGGGTGTGGCGTACCGCAAAACGGATGAAACGGACTTGTGTTGGAGCGCTACGGTCGAAACGGGGGTCCTGTTCATCGGGAGGGGTGTGGCGTACCGCAAAACGGATGAAACGGACTTGTGTTGGAGCGCTACGGTCGAAACAGGGGTCCTATTCATCGGGAGGGGTGTGGCGTACCGCAAAACGGGACTCCACGGGATACTGTTCATCTCCACCGTCGACCTCCTCCAGCCTCCACGGGCTACCGTCGACCTCCTCCAACCTCCACGGGCTCCTGTTCATCCACCCTCCACCGCGTGCTACTCCACCGGCTACTGTTCAACCACCCCTCCACCGTCTATTGTTCATCCACCCCTCCGCACCACGGGGTCCTGTTCAACCACCCCTCCACCGTCTACTGTTCATCCAGCCCTCCACACCACGGGTTCCTGTTCATCCAGAGGCAACGCCACCGCTCACTGTTCATCCAACCCCCCCTGCAACCCTCACTGTTCATCCAATCGATCGGCTTCAGTTAGCAGCAGTAGCGAAGGAATCGCTCCATCGGGTTCAGTTAACAGCCATCGATCGATCCCTCGGGTTCAGTAGCGTGTAGCCTGCAGTGCAATCGCTCAGGTTCAGTTAAAGCGCAACGCCTCGCTCGGCTTCAGTTAGAGCCAACGCCTCGCACACACGCGTGTACGTACGAGAGAAACGCGCATCGCTCCGCCCCCGACCTCCCACCATAACCGGCAACTCCCCAAAATTCCCCCCCCCTCGCTTCTACCATGGTTTTTTCGTCATGGATGGCCCAAAGAATGTCATGCAGCTACGTCTCCTGCCCGCCCAGGACGAAAAGCCCATTTTTTGTCATGATTTTTTGGCATAGAAGTAGGAGCCCACCACATCTATGATGGTACCGGGTTTTGTCACAATTATCGTCATAGAAGTGTCATATGTATGACAGAAAAAAAATTCGTTCGGCCCAAAATGTCACAGATGTGTCTTTTTTTTGTAGTGCTTCTCTCAAGATAGCATAAGTATTACGGTGGGTGAACAAATTACTGTCAAGCAATTGATAGAAAAGCGAATAATTATGAGATTATGTAGGCATGATCATGTATATAGGCATCACGTCCGTGACAAGTAGACCGACTCCTGCCTGCATCTACTACTATTACTCCACACATCAACCGCTATCCAGCATGCATCTAGAGTATTAAGTTCATAAGAACAGAGTAACGCTTTAAGAAAGATGACATGATGTAGAGGGATAAACTCATGCAATATGATATAAATCCCATCTTTTTATCCTCGATGGCAACAATACAATATGTGCCTTGCTGCCCCTGCTGTCACTGGGAAAGGACACCGCAAGATTGAACCCAAAGCTAAGCACTTCTCCCATGGCAAGAAAGATCAATCTAGTAGGCCAATCCAAACCGATAATTCGAAGAGACTTGCAAAGATAACTCAATCATACATAAAAGAATTCAGAGGAGATTCAAATATTTCTCATAGATATACTTGATCATAAACCCACAATTCATCGGATCTCGACAAACACATTGCAAAAAGAGTTACATCGAATAGATCTCCAAGGAGAGGAAGGAGAACATGGTATTGAGATTCAAAGAGAGAGAAGAAGCCATCTAGCTAATAACTATGGACCCGAAGGTCTGTGGTAAACTACTCACAACTCATCGGAGAGGCCTTGGGGCTGATGTAGAGGCCCTACGTGGTGGATTCCCTCTCCGGAAGAACACCGGCGACGGCTCCAAAATGGGATCTCACGGATACAGAAGGTTACGGCGGCGGAAATAGTTTTGCGGGTGCTCCCTCGATGGTTTCGGGGTATATGGGTATATATAGGAGGAAGAAGTACGTCGGTGGACGCCCAGGGGCCCACGAGATAGGGGGGCGTGCCCTCCACCCTCGTGGCCGCCTCGGGAGCTTCTTGACTTGCACTCCAAGTCCTCTGGATCACGTTTGTTCCAAAAATCACGCTCCCAAAGGTTTCATTCCGTTTGGGCTTCTTCGCGGGAGTGACAACTTGCTTGCCATTCTAATTGAAGTTTCTCTTTCTTTCCCTTTGCCCTTTTCTTGAAACTAGTGATCTTGTCAATCATCAACACTTGATGTTCTTTCTTGATATCTACCATCGTCGATTTCAGCATCACGAAGAGCTCGGGAATCGTTTTCGTCATCCCTCTCATACTATAGTTCATCATGAAGTTCTACTAACTTAGTGATGGTGACTAGAGAACTCTGTCAATCACGATCTTCTCTGGAAGATTGACTCCCACTTGATTCAAGCAATTGTAGTACTCAGACAATCCAAGCACTTGCTCACTAATTGAGCAATTCTCCTCCATCTTTTAGGCGAAGTATTTGTCAGAGGTCTCATACCTCTTGACACGGGCATGAGTCTGAAATATCAATTTCATCTCATGGAACATCTCATATGTTCCGTGATGTTTCAAAAACGTTTTTGTAGTCCCGGTTCTAAACAATAAATCATGGTGCACAAAACTATCAAGTAGTCATCATATTGAGCTAGCCAAACGTTCATAACGTCTGCATCTGCTCCTGCAATAGGTCTATCACCTAGCGGTGCATCAAGGACATAATTCTTCTGTGCAGCAATGAGGATAAACCTCAGAACACGGACCAAGTCCGCATCATTGCTACTAACATCTTTCAACATAGTTTTTCTCTAGGAACATATCAAAAATAAACATAGGGAAGCAACAACGCGAGCTATTGATCTACAACATAATTTGCAAAATACTACCAGGACTAAGTTCATGATAAATTAAAGTTCAATTAATCATATTACTTAAGAACTCCCACTTAGATAGACATCCCTCTAATCATCTAAGTGATCACGTGATCCAAATCAACTAAACCATGTCCGATCATCACGTGAGATGGAGTAGTTTTCAATGGTGAACATCACTATGTTGATCATATCTACTATATGATTCACGCTCGACCTTTAGGTCTCAGTGTTCCTAGGCCATATCTGCATATGCTAGGCTCGTCAAGTTTAACCTGAGTATTCTGCGTGTGCAAAAACTGGCTTGCACCCATTGTAGATGGACGTAGAGCTTATCACACCCGATCATCATGTGGTGTCTCGGCACGACAAACTTTGGCAACGGTGCATACTCAGGGAGAACACTTTTATCTTGAAATTTAGTGAGAGATCATCTTATAATGCTACCGTCATTCGAAGCAAGATAAGTTGCATAAAAGATAAACATCACATGCAATCAATATAAGTGATATGATATGGCTATCATCATCTTGTGCTTGTGATCTCCATCTTCGAAGCACCGTCATGATCAGCTTCGTCACCGGTGCGACACCTTGATCTCCATCGTAGCATCGTTGTTGTCTCGCCAACTATTGCTTCTACGACTATCGCTACCGCTTAGTGATAAAGTAAAGCAATTACAGGGCGATTGCATTGCATACAATAAAGCGACAACCATATGGCTCCTGCCAGTTGCCGATAACTCGGTTACAAAACATGATCATCTCATACAATAAAATATAGCATCAGGTCTTGACCATATCACATCACAACATGCCTTGCAAAAACAAGTTAGACGTCCTCTACTTTGTTGTTGCAAGTTTTACGTGGCTGCTACGGGCTGAGCAAGAACCGTTCTTACCTACGCATCAAAACCACAATGATAGTTTGTCAAGTTAGTGTTGTTTTAACCTTCTCAAGGACTGGGCGTAGCCACACTCGGTTCAACTAAAGTTGGAGAAACTGACACCCGCCAGCCACCTATGTGCAAAGCACGTCGGTAGAACCAGTCTCGCGTAAGCGTATGCGTAATGTCGGTCCGGGCCGCTTCATCCAACAATACCGCCGAACCAAAGTATGACATGCTGGTAAGCAATATGACTTGTATCGCCCACAACTCACTTGTGTTGTACTCGTGCATATAACATCAACGCATATAACCTAGATCGGATGCCACTGTTGGGGAACGTAGTAATTTCAAAATTTCCTACGCACACGCAAGATCATGGTGATGCATAGCAACGAGAGGGGAGAGTGTCGTCTACGTACCCTCGTAGACCGAAAACGGAAGCGTTAGAACAACACGGTTGATGTAGTCGTACGTCTTCATGGCCCGACCGATCAAGCACCGAAACTACGACACCTCCGAGTTCTTGCACACGTTCAGCTCGATGACGTCCCCCGAACTCCGATCCAGCTGAGTGTCGAGGGAGAGTTCCGTCAGCACGATGGTGTGGTGACGATCTTGATGTTCTACCGTCGCAGGGCTTCGCCTAAGCACTGCTACAATATTATCGAGGAGTACTATGGTGGAGGGGGGCACCGCACATGGCTAAGAGATCAAGAGATCAATTGTTGTGTCTCTGGGGTGCCCCCTGCCCTCGTATATAAAGGAGCAAGGGGGGAGGCGGCCGGCTAAGGAGGAGGACGCGCCAAGGGGGGAGTCCTACTCCCACCGGGAGTAGGACTCCTCCTTTCCTTGTTGGAGTAGGAGAGAAGGAAAGAGGGGGAGAGGAAGAAGGAAAAGGGGGCTGCGCCCCTTGTCCAATTCAGACCAGAGGGGGGGGGGGCGCACTCCTCCTTCCTTTTGTCCTGTCTCCTCTATTCCCGTATGGCCCAATAAGGCCCATACACTCCCCGGGGAATTCCCGTAACTCTCCGGTACTCCGAAAAATATCTGAATCACTCGGAACCTTTCCGAAGTCCGAATATAGTCGTCCAATATATTGATCTTTATGTCTCGACCATTTCGAGACTCCTCCTCATGTCCCCGATCTCATCCGGGACTCCGAACTACTTTCGGTACATCAAAACACATAAACTCAAAATATAACCGTCATCTAACTTTAAGCGTGCGGACCCTACGGGTTCGAGAACTATGTAGACATGATCGAGACACGTCTCCGGTCAATAATCAATAGCGGAACCTAGATGCTCATATTGGCTCCCACATATTCTACAAAGATCTTTATAGGTCAAACCGCATAACAGCATACATTGTTCCCTTTGTCATTGGTATGTTACTAGCCCGAGATTCGATCGTCGGTATCTCAATACCTAGTTTAATCTCATTACCGGAAAGTCTCTTTACTCGTTCCATAATATATCATCCCACAACTAACTCATTAGTTGCAATGCTTGCAAGGCTTATAGTGATGTGCATTACCGAGTGGGCCCACAGATACCTCTCCGACAATCGGAGTGACAAATCCTAATCTCGAAATACGCCAACCCAACAAGTACCTTTGGAGACACCTGTAGAGCACCTTTATAATTACCCAGTTACGTTGTGACATTTGGTAGCACACAAAGTGTTCCTCTGGTAAATGGGAGTTGCATAGTCTCATAGTCATAGGAACATGTATAAGTCATGAAGAAAGCAACAACAACATACTAAACAATCAAGTGCTAAGATAACGGAATGGGTCAAGTCAATCACATCATTCTCCTAATGATGTGATCCCGTTAGTCAAATGACAACTTTTTTGTCCATGGCTAGGAAACATAACCATCTTTGATTAATGAGCTAGTCAGGTAGAGGCATACTAGTGACACTATGTTTGTCCATATATTCACACATGTATTACGTTTCCGGTTAATACAACTATAGCATGAATAATAAACATTCATCATGAAATAAGGAAATAAATATTAACTTTATTATTGCCTCTAGGGCATATTTCCTTCAGGAACGTGTTATAATAACGGAACGATGGAAAGTTGCATGGCAATATATCTCGGAATGGCTATGGAAATGCCATAAAAGGTAGGTATGGCGGCTGTTTTGAGGAAGGTAAATAATGGGTGCATGATACCGGCGAAAGTTGCACGATATAATAGAGTCTAGCAGAGTGGAAAGGTGAGTGTGCGTATATCCATGGACTCACATTAGTCATAAAGAACTCATATACTTATTGCAAAAATCTACTTAGCCCTCGAAGCAAAGTACTACTACGCATGCCCCTAGAGGGATAGATTGGTAGGAAAACACCATCGCTCGTCCTAGACTGCCACTCATAAGGAAGACAATCAAAAGAGTACTTCATGCAACAAATTTGTCACACAACTTTTACCATACGTGCATGCTACGGGACTTGCTAACTTCAACACAAGTATTTCTCAATTTCACAATTACCCACTAGCATGATTCTAACACTACTACCTTTAAATCTCAAAACAATTATCAAGCATCAAATTGATCCTAGTGTTTAATGCACTTTCTATGATAGTTTTTATTATACCCAACTTGGATGCCTACCATTTTAGGACCAATTTTATAATCATAGCAAATACCATGCTGTTCTAAAAGACTCTCAAAATAATATAAGTGAAGCATGAGAGATCAACAATTTCTTCAAAATTAAGCCACCGCCGTGCTTTAAAAGATATAAGTGAAGCACTAGAGCAAAAAATTATCTAGCTCAAAAGATATAAGTGAAGCACATAGAGTTATTCTAATAAATTTCAATCAAGTGGGCTTCTCCCAAAAGGTGTGTACAGCAAGGATGATTGTGGTAAAGTAAAAATCAAAGACTAATATCAGACACGACGTTCCAAGCAGAACACATATCATGTGGCGAATAAAAATATAGCTCCAAGTAAAGTTACCAATGAACGAAGACGAAAGAGGGGATGCCTTCCCGGGGCATCCCCAAGATTAGGCTTTTTGCTATTCTTGAATATCTTGGGGTGTCATGGGCATCCCCAAGTTTAGGCTCTTGCCACTCCTTATTCCATAGTCCATCAAATCTTTACCCAAAACTTGAAAACTTCACAACACAAAACTCAACAGGAAATCTCATAAGCTCCGTTAGTGCAAGAAAGAAAAAACCACCACATAAGGTACTGTAATGAAATCATTCTTTGTTTATATTGGTGTTAAACCTACTGTATTCCAAGTTCTCTATGGTTCATACCCTTACATACTAGCCATAGATGCATCAAAATAAGCAAACAACACACGAAAGGCAGAAGCTGTCAAAAATAGAACAGTCTGTAGCAATCTGTAACTTTCGGTTATTTCTGGAACTACTAAACTCCTACCAAAATAGGACGTCCTAAGAAATTTGTCTATTGATCTACAGAAAAAAGAATCAATGCAAAAGCACGTTTCTGTGATTTATTGATTTTTTTCTCGTGAGTGCAAAGTTTCTGTTTTTCAGCAGAATCAAATTAACTCATACCATAGGTTATCCTATAGGTTCTACTTGGCACAAACACTAAATAAAACATGAAAACACATCTAAATAGAAAGTAGATGCAAATTTTATTACTAAACAGGAACAAAAACAAAGAACACAAAGAAAATTGGGTTGCCTCCCAACTAGCGCTATCGTTTAACACCCCTAGTTAGGCATAAAAGCGAAGATAGATCTAAGTAGTGCCATCTTTGGCACTTGATTCATAAGTAGCTCACATGATAGATTCATAAGGTAATTTAATCTTCTTTCTTGGAAAGTGCTCCATACCTTTCCTTAATGGAAATCGGAATCTAATATTCCCTTCCTTCATATCGATAATCACGCCCATAGTTCTAAGGAAAGGTCTACCAAGAATAATAGGGCAAGAAAGACTGTAATCTATATCAAGAACGATAAAATCAACGTGCACCAAATTTCTATTTGCAATAATGAGGACATCATTGATTCTTACCATTGCCTTTTTAATGGTGCAATCCGCAAGGTGCAAATTTAAAGAGCAATCATCAAGATCATGGAAACCTAGAATATCACATAAAGTTTTCGGAATTGTGGAAACACTAGCACCCAAATCACATAAAGCAAAACACTCATAATCTTTAATTTTAATATTTATAGTAGGTTCCCACTCATCATTAAGTTTTCTAGGTATAGAAACTTCCAAATTAAGTTTTTCATCAAAAGATTGCATCAAGGCATCAACAATATGTTTGGTAAAGGCTTTATTTTTACTATAAGCATGAGGAGAATTCAACACGGATTGCAACAAGGAAATACAATCTACTAAAGAACAATTGTCATAATCAATCCAATATAGTGGGTTCAATGCTATTTAAAGTCTTGACCCCTCCAATCCCACTTTTACCAATTTTAGCATCAAGATTTAAAGCTCCAAATTATTGGGACGCCTTTTAAGTAAAGTTGACTCATCTCCAGTCCCATCATTATCAAGATTCATATTGCAAAACAAAGATCTAATAGGGGACACATCAATAACTTTAAGATCTTCATCATTATTTTCTTGGAAACTAGAAGAACACGGTTTAACAAAACAATCTTTCTTAGCATGCAATCTAGCGGTTCTTTCTTTGCATTCGTCAATGGAACTTCTCATAGCTTTGAGAGACTCATTGATATCATGCTTAGGAGGACTAGATCTAAGTTTCAAAGAATCAATTTCAAGAGAAAGTCTATCAATGTTCCTAGCCAAATCATCAACTTTAAGCAATTTTTCTTCAAGCAAGGCATTAAAATTCTTTTGAGAGACCATAAATTCTTTCACACTATTTTCAAAATCAGAGGGAATCTTATTAAAATTACCATAAGAATTATTGCAGGAATTTCCATAATTATTAGAGGAATTACTAGGGAACGGTCTAGGATTAAAGTTTCCTCTATAAGCATTGTTGCCAAAATTATTCCTACCAACAAAGTTTACATCCATAGATTCATTATTATTCTCAATCAAGGTAGATAAAGGCATATATATATCATTGGGATCAATAGAAGCACTCTTAATAGCAAACAATCTCATAAGCTCGTCCATCTTCCCACTCAAAACATTAATTTCTTCTATAGCATGCACTTTTTACTAGTAGATTGTTCGGTGTGCCATTGACAATAATTAGCCATGATATTATCAAGAAGTTTTGTAGCTTCTCCTAAGGTGATTTCCATGAACGTGCCTCTGGCGGCCGAATCTAAAAGATTTCTAGAAGCAAAATTCAAACTGGCATAAAAGTTTTGTATGATCATCCATAAATTCAAACCATGAGTAGGGAAATTGCGAATCATTAATTTCATTCTTTACCAAGATTGGGCAACATGCTCATGATCAAGTTGTTTAAAATTCATAATATCGTTCCTAAGGGAGATGATATTAGCGGGAGGAAAATACTTAGAGATAAAAGCATCTTTGCACTTCTTCCAAGAATCAATACTATTTTTAGGCAAAGACGAAAACCAAACTTTAGCACGATCTCTAAGTGAAAATGGAAATAATTTCAATTTAACAATATCATTATCCGTATCTTTTTTATTTTGCATCTCACACAAATCAACAAAGTTGTTTAGATGGGTAGCGACATCTTCACTAGGAAGGCCGAAGAATTGATCTTTCATAACAAGATTCAGCAAAGCAACATTGATTTCACAAGACTCAGCATCATTAAGAGGAGAAACTGGAGTACTAAGGAAATCATTATTAATGGTATTGGAGAAATCACACAATTTGGTATTATCTTGCGCCATGGCGACAAGTAATCCAACACACAAGCAAACAGAAAAAGGCAAGCGAAAGAGAGAGGAAGAAGAAGGCAAACGGAAAAGAGAGGAGAATGGGAAAGAGAGGGCGAATAAAACGGCAAGGGTGAAGTGGGGGAGAGGAAAACGAGAGGCAAATCGCAAATAATGTAAATGCGAGGGAGATGAGTTTGTGATGGGTACTTGGTACGTCTTGACTTGAGAGAAGACCTCCCCAGCAACGGCGCCAGGAATCCTTCTTGCTACGTCTTGAGCTTGCGTTGGTTTTCCTTGAAGAGGAAAGGGTGATGCAGCATAGTAGCGTAAGTATTTCCCTTAGTTTTTGAGAACCAATGTATCAATCTAGTAGGAGGCTCCTCACAAGTCCCACGCACCTACACAAACAAACAAAGAACTCGCAACCAACGCTATAAAGGGGTTGTCAATCCCTTCACGGCCACTTGCAAAAGTGAGATCTGATAGAGATAATATGATAAGATAAATATATTCTTGGTATTTTATGATATAGATTGGAAAAGCAAAGATGCAAATAAAAGTAGATTGAAAGCTTATATGATAAGAGATAGACCCGGGGGCCATAGGTTTCACTAGAGGCTTCTCTCAAGATAGCATAAGTATTACGGTGGGTGAACAAATTACTGTCGAGCAATTGATAGAAAAGCAATAATTATGAGATTATCTAGGCATGATCATGTATATAGGCATCACTTCCGTGACAAATAGACCGACTCCTGCCTGCATCTACTACTATTACTCCACACATCGACCGTTATCCAGCATGTATCTAGAGTATTAAGTTCATAAGAACAGAGTAACGCTTTAAGAAAGATGACATGATGTAGAGGGATAAACTCATGCAATATGATATAACTCCCTTCTTTTTATCCTCGATGGCAACAATACAATACGTGCCTTGCTGCCCCTGCTGTCACTGGGAAAGGACACCGCAAGATTGAACCCAAAGCTAAGCACTTCTCCCATGGCAAGAAAGATCAATCTAGTAGGCCAAACCAAACCAATAATTCGAAGAGACTTGCAAAGATAACTCAATCATACATAAAAGAATTCAGAGGAGATTTAAATATTTCTCATAGATAAACTTGATCATAAACCCACAATTCATCGGATCTCGACAAACACACCGCAAAAAGAGTTACATCGAATAGATCTCCAAGGAGAGGAAGGAGAACATGGTATTGAGATTCAAAGAGAGAGAAGAAGCCATCTAGCTAATAACTATGGACCCGAAGGTCTGTGGCAAACTACTTACAACTCATCGGAGAGGCCTTGGGGTTGATGTAGAGGCCATCCGTGGTGGATTCCCCCTCCGGTAAAACACCGACGATGGCTCCAAGATGGGATCTCGCGGATACAGAAGGTTACGGTGGCAGAAATAGTTTTTTGGGTGCTCCCTCGATAGTTTCGGGGTATATGGGTATATATAGGAGGAAGAAGTACGTCGGTGGACGCTCGAGGGGCCCACGAGATAGGATGCGTGCCCTGTAGGGGGGGGGGGCACGCCCTCCACCCTCGTGGCCGCCTCGGGAGCTTCTTGACTTGCACTCCAAGTCCTCTGGATCACGTTTGTTCCAAAAATCACGCTCCCGAAGGTTTCGTTCCGTTTGGACTCCGTTTGATATTCCTTTTCTTGGAAACACTGAAATAGGCAAAAAACAGCAATACGGGCTGGGCCTCCGGTTAGTCGGTTAGTCCCAAAAATGATATAAAAGTGTAAAGTAAAGCCCATAAACATCCAAAACAGGTAATATAATAGCATGGAACAATAAAAAATTATAGATACATTGGAGACGTATCAGGGGCACGCTAAGTGTACCCACTGGGTGTAGTCCCCGAGACTACGGTCGACTGCTGGCAGTCGACTAGGGTCTGAGAATCTACTCTCTTTTCCCCCTTTTTTTGAGTCATGCTGAGCAGACCATGCTGAGTGTTAATCCAAACCAGTGGGGGCATGCTAAGTGCACCCACTGGGTGTAGTCCCCGAGACTACTGCAGTAGTCTTAAAGTAACTTTCATTGTGATTGTCTTTTGTTTCTGTCGACTGATATATCTCTCTCGCTGATTGCAGAGGTCTTGTGATCTTGGGGCTCAACTTTCTGAGTTGAACAAGAAGCAAATCAGCCTCAGTCCTGATCTTGAACTGGCGAAGAAGAACCTCAAGACTGCTCAGGAAGAAACAACCGTCATGGGAGGTAACCAATCATCAACTGTCCACCTTCTCAATGCTTTTTTCTTCCAGTCTCTTTGAACCGAGTGACTTCACACGAACAGATGTGCGTAGTGAAACCCATCAACTTCAAGCTTGTCTGAAGATTGTTGTTTCTTTAGAGAAAATGAAGGAGGCTCTGGAGAAGAAGGATCTGGATCTTGCTGCTGCTTAGAAGGAGGCGCGAGAGAAGACAGTGCTTGCGGACAAGAAGTTGGCTTCGGTCAACAAGTTGGAAGAGAAGAACTCGAAGCTGAAGACCGCCATCTCTGAGGCCAATCAGGAGGTCGAGCAACTGAAGAAGGACAAGGAGTACTTAACCAATGAAGTCAGAAGCCTCAAAGCCAAGACGGGCGAGCTTGAGTCCTATCTGGGACAACTTGCAGCAAAAATGGTCCTGAAGCTTGAAGGTATGATCGTTCGACTGATTAGTTGCCGTTGATTGGAACGTCTTGTCATACTGTCGACTCACCATTTTTCTGATTGTGCAGAACTTTGTCAGGACTTTGAGGCTGAGACTAGGAGGGTCGAGACGGGTCTCGACCCCATCAATTATCCTGTTAAAGATGATGTTGCGATGAACTTGCTGCGGTTGGAATCATGTATGGATAGTGCTGTTGCTTATCTTGCCCGACTGAAGGCGGCGATGACTCGGGTTGATGCTGAACTCTGGCCCCAGGCGGAGCTTTCACAAGATCTCGAGTCACTGATGGCTCGGCTGAATCAGATCCCTGGCCAAGTGCAAGAATGGAAGAAATCATCTGCACACTATGGCGCTGACGTTGCCCTGTCATTGGTCCGAGTGCATGGAAAAGACGCCATAGAAGACAAGCTTACAGCTCTCAAGGTTGTGAACACCAAGAAGCATACTTTCCTGTCCTTCATGGACACTTTCCTTGAAGCTGCCACTCGCATTGCAGACAACATTAATCTTGACAGTTTCTGCGATCCAGCCAACCCTTCTCCCAATGAGTGACTGAAAAGTTATGCCCCATACTTATTTGCCTCGGAATGCCGAGTGATCGTGTAATCGTTAAACTCTTTCAGGCTTGATGCCTGAGTACTCTTGTCTGCTATAGTTCTGAAGTTTTGCAGGGTTTATCCGAACTTGGATTTCTTTGAATATCGTGGCTTTTGCTCTGTTTCTGATTGTCCTTCGGTTTCGAGTGGATTTGATCTTCTAACCCTTTGCCGAATGAAAGTACATTGTACTATGACGGAGCTCAAACGCGGTGTTCAGTCGACACCTCGTCATCCTTGCGGATAGGGACGGAACATTGTATTTGTGACGTAGCTCAGAGGTGGTGCTCAGTCGATGCCTTGTCGCCCTTGCGGATAAGGGCGGAACATTGTACTTGTGGCGTAGCTCAGAGGTAGAACTCAATCAACGCCTCGTCGTCCTTATGGATAAGGGTGGAACATTGTACTTGTGGCATAGCTCAGAGGTAATGCTCAGTCGACGCCAGCTAAGCCCCTGAATGGGTGGATTGCTCCCCATTCGGAGTGTTCTTAATTTAGGCGATTACGGGGTCGCAGCTAAGCCTCCGAGTGAGAGGATTGCTCTCCACTCGGAGTGTTTTTTAACTTCGGCGATTACGGGATCGCAGCTAAGCCCCCGAGTGAGAGGATTGCTCTCCACTCGGAGTGTTTTTAACTTAGGCAATTACAGGGTCGCAGCTAAGCCCCCGAGTGGGAGGATTGCTCTCCACTCGGAGTGTTTTTAACTTAGGAAATTACAGGGTTGCAGCTAAGCCTCCGAGTGGGAGGATTGCTCTCCCCTCGGAGTGTTTTTAATTTAGGCAATTACCGGATCGCAGCTAAGCCCCCGAGTGGGAGGATCGCTCTCCACTCAGAGTGTTTTTTAACTTAGGCGATTACGCGGTCGCAGCTAAGCCTCCGAGTGGCAGGATTGTTCTTCACTCAGAGTGTTTTTAACTTAGGCGATTACACGGTCGCAGCTAAGCCCCCGAGTGGGAGGATCTCTCTCCACTTGGAGAGTTTTTTAACTTAGGCGAATCAGGTTCGCGGCTAAGCCACCCACTGGGGGATTTGGACACAAGTGATTATGGGAAACCAATCATTAAGATACTGTAACGATCTTGTCTTTGTAAAATAATCTGAAATGCTTTTATTACAACTCGACGGGTCGAGTGATTCTAGGTGTAGAAAGGACGAAGCAGCTCTGCGTTCCATGCACGTGGCTCATCTATTTTCTTGGCTACGTTGTAGATGTGGTATGCTCCATTGTGAAGCACCTTGGAGATGATGAAGGGACCTTCCTAGGCCGGAGCGAGCTTGTGAGGTCGTTTCTAAACCACTCGGAGCACAAGGTCTCCTTCCTGAAACGCTCGACCTCTGGCATTGCAGGCATGGAATCGACGCAGATCTTGCTGATAAATGGTCGACCGGACCAAAGCCATCTCGCGTTCTTCCTCCAAGAGATCGACTGCGTCTTCACGTGCTTGCTCTGCTTCGGTTTCTGTGAACAGTTAAACTCTGGGAGCATTGTGCAGCAAGTCACTCGGAAGCACAACCTCAGTGTCGTACACCAGGAAGAAGGGGGTTCATTCAGTCGACCAGTTGGGTGCTGTCCTCAGCCCCCATAGGACTGATGGTAGTTCGGTCACCCAGGCCCAAGCAGCATGCTTAAGATCACGCATCAGACGAGGTTTTAATCCTTGAAGGATCAAACCATTTGCCCTTTTAGCCTGTCCATTCGACTGCGGGTGCGCGACGGACGCGTAGTCGACCCGAGTGCCTTGAGATGCATAGAATGCCTTGAACTCATCATAATCAAAGTTGGATCTGTTATATGTGATGTTGTTGTGAGGAATTCCATATCTGAATATCAACTCTTTGATGAAACTGACCGCAATGCCTGCTCCAAGGTTCTTGATGCGCTTGGCTTCGATCCACTTGGTAAACTTGTCGACTGCTACGAGCAAATGGGTGAAGCCACTCGCGCCGGTTTTGAAGGGTCCGACCATATCCAATCCCCAGACTACAAACGGCCAAACGAGTGGAATAGTCTTCAGGGCAGATGCGGGCTTGTGAGACATGTTGGGGTAAAACTGGCAACCTGTGCACTTGTCGACTATATCCTTCGCCATCTCATTTGCTCGAGGCCAATAAAACCCCGCTCAGTATGCTTTGGCCACGATGGTCCGAGAGGACGCATGATGGCCACAGGTCCCTGAGTGGATATCATTTAGGATCATCTGGCATTCTTCCGGGGTGATGTAGCATTGTGCAACTCCTGTGACACTCTCTTTGTAAAGCTGCCCTCTTATCACAGTGAAAGCTTTGGATCGATGGACTATCTGGCAAGCCTCGTCTTCGTCCTCTGGGAGCTCTTTTCTGAGAATGTACGCGTGATGTCTACTACACAACCTTCTTCTTGTAGACGTTGTTGGGCCTGCAAGTGCACAGGTTTGTAGGACAGTAGCAAATTTCCCTCAAGTGGATGACCTAAGGTTTATCAATCTGTAGGAGGCGGAGGATGATGATGGTCTCTCTCAAACAACCCTGCAACCAAATAACAAAGAGTCTCTTGTGTCCCCAACACACCCAATACAATGGTAAATTGTATAGGTGCACTAGTTCGGCGAAGAGATGAAGATACAAGTGCAAAACAGATAGTAGATATAGGTTTTTGTAATCTGAAATAATAAAAACAGCAAGGTAACTAATGATAAAAGTGAGCGTAAACGGTATTGCAATGATAGGAAACAAGTCCTAGGGTTCATACTTTCACTAGTGCAAGTTCTCTCAACAATAATAACATAGATAGAACATATGACAAGCCCTCAACATGCAACAAAGAGTCACTCAAAAGACACTAATAGCGGAGAACAAACGTAGAGATTATGGTAGGGTACAAAACCACCTCAAAGTTATCCTTTCTGTTCTATCTATTCAAGAGTTCGTAGTAAAATAACATAAAGCTATTCTTTCCGCTCAATCCATCATAGAGTTCATACTAGAATAACACCTTAAGACACAAATCAACCAAAACCCTAATGTCACCTAGATACTCCATTGTCACCTCAAGTATCGGTGGGCATGATTATACGATATGCATCACACAATCTCAGATTCATCCAACCAACATAAAAGTACTTCAAAGAGTGCCCCAAAGCTACTACCGGAGAGTCAAGAATGTGTGCCAACCCCTATGCATAGGTTCCCAATGTCTCAAAACCCGCAAGTTGATCACCAAAACATACATCAAGTGGATCGCAAGACATACATCAAGTGTTCTCATAAAAGACTCAATCCGATAAAATAACTTCAAAGGGGAAACTCAATTCATCACAAGAGAGTAGAGGGGGAGAAACATCATAAGATCCAACTACAATAGCAAAGCTCGGGATACATCAAGATCGTGCCATAGAGGGAACACGAGAGAGAACACGAGAGAGAGAGAGAGAGATCAAACACATAGCTACTGGTACATACCCTCAGACCCGAGGGTGAACTACTCCCTCCTCGTCATGGATAGCGCCGGGATGATGAAGATGGCCTCCGGTGATGGGATCCCCCTCCAGCAGGGTGCTGAAACAGGGTCCCGATTGGTTTTTGGTGGCTATAGAGGCTTTCGGCGGTGGAACTCCCGATCTAGGTTCTGTTCTGGAAGTTTTTGGGTACATAGGTATATATGGGTGCAAGGGGTACGTCGGTGGAGCTACGGGGGTCCCACGAGGCTGGGGGGCACGCCCCCCACCCTCGTGGGCAGCCCGTCTCTCCCCTGACATGCACTCCAAGTTCTCTGGGTTGCTTTCCTTCCAAAAATAACTTCTCCAGTTGATTTCGTTCCGTTTTGACTCCGTCTAATATTCCTTTTCCTCGAAACACTGAAATAGGCATAAAACAACAAATCTGGGCTGGGCCTCCGGTTAATAGGTTAGTCCCAAAAATAATATAAAAGTGGATAATAAAGCCCAATATTGCCTAAAACAGTAGATAAAGTAGCATGGAGCAATCAAAAATTATAGATACGTTGGAGACGTATCAACGCGATGTATGGGACCGTCCAATCGGGAGTGATCCCTAAGACTTCCATGATCAGGTCGACCACGGCTGGAATCTCTACCTTAGTCGGGTCGGTTGGACTTATCGGTTGCGGGGGCTCCTCTCTGAAGGGATCTTCTTGTACTGACGGGGTATGGAGATGCTCCAAGAACACATTGCTGGGGACAGGCTTCCGAGTGGAACCTATCTTCGCCAGATCATCAACAGCTTGATTTTTGATTCGCGGTATGTGGTGGAGCTCCAATCCCTCAAACTTCTTTTCCAGCTTCCTCACTACGTTGCAGTAACCTGTCATTGCGGGACTCCTGACATCCCATTCCTTCATCACTTGGTTAACCACCAAATCTGAGTCGCCATAAACCATTAGGCGTCACACGCCGAGTGAAATGGCCATACACAGCCCATATAAAAGTGCTTCATACTCTGCTTCATTGTTTGAAGAGTCAAAGTGAATCTGAAGGACATAACTGAGGTTGTCTCCTCATGGGGACACTAAAACCACTCCTGCACCAGAGCCATTCAACATCTTGGACCCATCAAAGAACATGGTCCAATGTTCCAACTGAATTTGAATCGGCTATTGCTGTTCAGTCCACTCTGCGAGGAAGTCTGCAATTGCTTGAGACTTAATGGCCTTCTTTGCCTCAAATTTGATATCCAAAGGAAGAAGTTCAAATGCCCACTTTGCCACCCGACCAGTTGCATCTCTGTCATTCAGGATCTCTGAGAAAGGAGCGTCACTAACGACTGATATTGAATGATCTGAGAAATAATGTGCAACTTTCTTCATGGTCAGGTAAATCCCATAAACAAGCTTCTGATAATGAGGATATCTCTGCTTGGACGGGGTTAAGACTTCTGAGATGTAATACACGAGGCGCTGAACTTTGAAGGCTTTGCCTTCTTCTTCCCGCTCGACCGTGAGCACTATGCTAACAACTTGTCATGTGGCTGCGATGTAAAGCAACAGAGGCTCCTTGCTAACCGGAGCAGCAAGCACCGTCTAGGTGGAAAGCAGGGATTTGAGCTCTTTAAACGCTGCTTCAGCTTCATCATTCCACTCGAATTTGTCAGATTTCTTCATCAGTCGGTAAAGAGGCAGTGCCTTTTCACAGAGGCGTGAGATGAATCGGCTCAAAGCGGCCAAGCAACCAGTAAGCTTCTGAATGTCATGCAGGCGCACTGGGCGCTTCATTCGGAGGATTAGGCAATCTTCTCTTGGTTTGCGTCGATCCCTTGTTTGGAAACAAGGAAACCAAGTAACTTTCCACCTGGGACTCCAAATGTGCCCTTAGATGGGTTAAGATTGATATCATACCTTCTCAGGTTGGCAAAGGTTTCGGCTAGGTCAGTCAGTAGGTCGGAACCTTTGCGTGACTTAACCACTATGTCATCCATATATGCTTCCACATTCCGACTGATTTGAGTGAGCAGGCACTTCTGAATCATGCGCATGAATGTGGCACCAGCATTCTTGAGGCCGAAGGGCATAGTAACATAGCAAAAACACCCGAACGGGGTGATGAAAGCCATTTTTATCTCATTGGGTCCATACAGTCGTATCAGATGGTACGCGGAATAAGCATCCAGGAAGGACAGTCACTCACATCCCGCAGTTGAGTCGACAATCTGGTCGATGCGGGGTAGAGGGAAATGATCTTTTGGGCAGGCCCGATTGATGTGTTTGAAGTCAATACACATTCGAAGTGAATCGTCCTTCTTGGGAACCATAACGACATTGGCGAGCCACTCGGAGTGGTATATCTCGCGGATAAACTCAGCAGCCAGGAGCCAAGCCACTTCCTCGCCAATGGCTTTTCTCTTCTCCATGGCGGACCAACGCAGGTACTCTTTGACGGGTTTTACTTTTGGGTCGACTCGCAAACGGTGCTCAGCTAGTCCCCTGGGCACACCTGGCATGTCAGATGGTTTCTGTGCAAAGATGTCCCAGTTCTCACAGAGGAACTGGATGCCCGTTTCTTCCTATTTGCTGTCGAGTGTCGATGAAATATGGGTCGGAGCAGCATTGGGATCGGTCGGGTGAACACGAACTGGCTTGGTCTCTCCGGCTGACTAAAATGCTGACTTTGAAGCAGGCCTCTTAGCACACAACAAATCACTCGGATTTGTCGTCTTCTGATACTCTTAGAACTCCACTACTGCCATATGCTCATCTGCTATTTTTGCTCCATCTTGAAGACAATATTCTTCTCTCCGATGGTTACCGGAAACCGTTATCACGCCTAGAATGGTCTTGCGGAAAACATAGCACGGTCGAGCCATAAAGCTATCATAAGCAGGTCTGCCTAGAATGGCATGATATGCGCTCTGGAAATCCACTACCTCAAACGTCAACTTCTCCTTGCGGAAATTCTTCTCTTCACTGAAAACCACATCAAGAGTGATTTGGCCGAGAGATTCGGCTTTTGCTCCTGGAATGATGTCGTGGAATCGCATGTTACTCTCACTGAGTTTGGACATCAGGATACCCATTCCTTTGAGAGCTTCATCATATAGGATATTCAGACCACTGCCACCATCCACCAGGACCTTAGTCAGTCGGGTGCCCCCCACAACTGGGTTGACCACCATCGCCTGCCGCCCAGAGGTAGCTACGCGTGCCGAGTGGTCGGACTGGTCGAGTGTAATAGGGTGAAGGAAATATGCCCTAGAGGCAATAATAAAGTTATTATTTATTTCCTTATATCATGATGAATGTTTATTATTCATGCTAGAATTGTATTAACCAGAGACATGATACATGTGTGAATACATAGACAAACTAAGTGTCACTAGTATGCCTCTACTTGACTAGCTCGTTTATCAAAGATGGTTATGTTTCCTAGCCATGGACAAAGAGTTTTCATTTGATTAACGGGATCACATCATTAGGAGAATGACGTGATTGACTTGACCCATTCCATTAGCTTGGCACTTGATTGTTTAGTATGTTGCTACTGCTTTCTTCATGACTTAAACATGTTCATGTGACTATGAGATTATGCAACTCCCGTTTACCGGTGGAACACTTTGTCTGTTACCAAACGTCACAATGTAACTGGGTGATTATAAAGGTGCTCTACAGGTGTCTCCAAAGGTACTTATTGGGTTGGCTTATTTCAAGATTAGGATTTGTCACTCCGATTGTCGGAGAGGTATCTCTGGGCCCACTCGGTAATGCACATCACTATAAGCCTTGTAAGCATTGCAACTAATTAGTTAGTTGCGGGATGATGTATTACGAAATGAGTAAAGAGACTTGCCGGTAACGAGATTGAACTAGGTATTGAGATACCGACGATCGAATCTCGGGCAAGTAACATGCCGATGACAAAGGGAACAACGTATGTTGTTATGCGGTTTGACTGATAAAGATCTTCGTAGAATATGTGGGAGCCAATATGAGCATCCAGGTTTTGCTAATGGTTATTGAGCAGAGACGTGTCTCGGTCATGTCCACATAGTTCTCGAACCCGTAGGGTCCACACGCTTAAAGTTAGATGACGGTTATATTATGAGTTTATGTGTTTTGATGTACCGAAGGTAGTTCGGAGTCCCGGATGTGATCACGGACATGATGAGGAGTCTCTAAATGGTCGAGACGTAAAGATCGATATATTGGACGACTATATTTGGACACCGGAATGGTTCCGGGTGAGATCGGGATAATACCGGAGCACCGGGAGGTTATCGGAACCCCCCGGGAGGTATATGGGCCTTAATGGGTTTTAGTGGAAAGGAGAGGAAAGGAGCAAGGGAGGGGGCACGCCCCCCCAAGCCCAATCCAAATTGGGAGCCCCCCCCCCTTTCCTTCCTCCCTCCCTCCTCTTCCTTCCCTCTCCCTCTCCAAGTAGCAAAAGGAGGAGTCCTACTCCCGGTGGGAGTAGGACTCCCCCCTTTGGGCGCGCCTCCTCCTCCTAGATGCCCCCCTCTCCTCCTTTATATACGGAGGGGATCCCTTGGATCTCTTAGCCGTGTGCGGTGCCCCACTCCACCACAGTCCACCTCGATAATATCGTAGCGGTGCTTAGGCGAAGCCCTGCGTCGGTGGAACATCATCATCGTCACCATGCCATCATGCAGACGAAACTCTCCCTCGACACTCGGCTGGATTGGAGTTCGAGGGACATCATCGAGCTAAACGTGTGCAAGAACTCGGAGGTGTCGTAGTTTCGGTGCTTGATCGGTCGGGCCGTGAAGACGTACGACAACATCAACCGTGTTGTTCTAACGCTTCCGTTTTCGGTCTACGAGGGTACGAAGACGACACTCTCCCCTCTCGTTGCTATGCATCACCATGATCTTGCGTGTGCGTAGGAAAATTTTGAAATTACAACGTTCCCCAACAGTGGCATCCGATCCAGGTTATATGCGTTGATGTTATATGCACGAGTAGAACACAAGTGAGTTGTGGGCGATACAAGTCATACTGCTTACCAGCATGTCATACTTTGGTTCGGCGGTATTGTTGGATGAAGCGGCCCGGACCGACATTACGCGTACGCTTACGCGAGACTGGTTCTACCGACGTGCTTTGCACATATGTGGCTGGCGGGTGTCAGTTTCTCCAACTTTAGTTGAACCGAGTGTGGCTACGCCCAGTCCTTGAGAAGGTTAAAACATCACTAACTTGACGAACTATCGTTGTGATTTTGATGCGTAGGTAAGAACGGTTCTTGCTCAGCCCGTAGCAGCCACGTAAAACTTGCAACAACAAAGTAGAGGACGTCTAACTTGTTTTTGTAGGGCATGTTGTGATGTGATATGGTCAAGACATGATGCTATATTTTATTGTATGAGATGATCATGTTTTGTAACCGAGTTATCGGCAACTGGCAGGAGCCATATGGTTGTCGCTTTATTGTATGCAATGCACTCGCCCTGTAATTGCTTTACTTTATCACTAAGCGGTAGCGATAGTCGTAGAAGCAATAGTTGGCGAGACGACAATGATGCTACGATGGAGATCAAGGTGTTGCGCCGGTGACGATGGTGATCATGATTGTGCTTCGGAGATGGAGATCACAAGCACAAGATGATGATGGCCATATCATATCACTTATATTGATTGCATGTGATGTTTATCCTTTATGCATCTTATCTTGCTTTGATTGACAGTAGCATTATAAGATGATCTCTCACTAAATTTCAAGATAAAAGTGTTCTCCCTGGGTATGCACCATTGCCAAAGTTCGTCTTGCCCATACACCATGTGATGATCGGGTGTGATAAGCTCTACGTCCATCTACAACGGGTGCAAGCCAGTTTTGCACACGTAGAATACTCAGGTTAAACTTGACGAGCCTAGCATATGCAGATATGGCCTCGGAACACTAAGACCGAAAGGTCGAGCGTGAATCATATAGTATATATGATCAACATAATGATGTTCATCATTGAAAACTACTCCATTTCACGTGATAATCAGTTATGGTTTAGTTGATCTGGATCACGTGATCACTTAGATGATTAGAGGGATGTCTATCGAAGTGGGAGTTCTTAAGTAATATGATTAATTGAACTTAAATTTATCATGAACTTAGTACCTGATAGTATTTTGCATGTCTATGTTGTTGTATATAGATGGCTCGTGCTGTTGTTCCGTTGAATTTTAACGCGTTCCTTGAGAAAGCAAAGTTGAAAGATGATGGTAGCAATTGCACGGACTGGGTCCATAACTTGAGGATTATCCTCATTGTTGCACAGAAGAATTATGTCCTGGAAGCACCGCTGGGTGCCAGGCCTGCTGCAGATACAACTGCAGACCTTGTGAATGTTTGGCAGAGCAAAGCTGATGACTACTCGATAGTTCAGTATGCCATGCTTTACAGCTTAGAACCGGGACTTCAATGATGTTTTGATCGTCATGGAGCATATGAGATGTTCCAGGAGTTGAAGTTAATATTTCAAGCAAATGCCCGGATTGAGAGATATGAAGTCTCCAATAAGTTCTACAGCTGCAAGATGGAGGAGAATAGTTCTGTCAGTGAGCATATACTCAGAATGTCTGGGTATAACAATCACTTGATTCAACTGGGAGTTAATCTTCCGGATGATTGCGTCATTCACAGAATTCTCCAATTAGTGCCACCAAGCTACAAGAGCTTCGTGATGAACTATAATATGCAAGGGATGGATAAGACAATTCCCAAGCTCTTCGCAATGCTAAAGGTTGTGGAGGTAGAAATCAAGAAGGAGCATCAAGTGTTGATGGTCAATAAGACCACCAGTTTCAAGAAAAAGGGCAAAGGGAAGAAGAAAGGGAAATTCAAGAAGAACGACAAACAAGTTGCTACTCAAGAAAAGAAACCCAAGTCTGTACATAATCCTGAGACTGAGTGCTTCTACTGCAAGCAGACTGGTCACTGGAAGCGGAACTGCCCCAAGTATTTCGCGGATAAGAAGAATGGCAAGGTGAACAAAGGTATAAGTGATATACATGTTATTGATGTGTACCTTACCAGAGGTCGCAGTAGCACCTGGGTATTTGATACTGGTTCTGTTGCTAATATTTGCAACTCGAAACAGGGACTACAGATTAAGCGGACACTGGCTAAGGACAAGGTGACGATGTGCGTGGGAAATGGTTCCAAAGTCGATGTGATCGCCGTCGGCACGCTATATCTACATCTACCTTCGGGATTAGTTTTAGACCTAAATAATTGTTATTTGGTGCCAGCGTTGAGCATGAATATTATATCTGGATCTTGTTTGATGCGAGACGGTTATTCATTTAAATCTAAGAATAATGGTTGTTCTATTTATATGAGTAATATCTTTTATGGTCATGCACCCTTAAAGAGTGGTCTATTTTTGATGAATCTCGATATTAGTGATACACATATTCATAATGTTGAAGCCAAAAGATGCAGAGTTGATAATGATAGTGCAACTTATTTGTGGCACTGTCGTTTAGGTCATATTGGTGTAAAGCGCATGAAGAAACTCCATACTGATGGACTTTTGGAATCACTTGATTATGAATCACTTGGTACTTGCGAACCATGCCTCATGGGCAAGATGAATAAAACGCCATTCTACGGAACTATGGAGCGAGCAACTAATTTATTGGAAATCATACAAACTGATGCATGTGGTCCAATGAATGTTGAGGCTCGCGGCAGGTATTGTTATTTTCTCACCTTCACAGATGATTTGAGCAGATATGGGTATATCTACTTAATGAAACATAAGTCTGAAACATTTGAAAAGTTCAAAGAATTTCAGAGTGAAGTTGAAAATCACCGTAACAAGAAAATAAAGTTTCTATGATCTGATTGCGGAGGAGAATATTTCAGTTACGAGTTTGGTTTACATTTGAAGCAATGCGGAATAGTTTCACAACTCACGCCACCTGGAACACCACAGCGTAATGGTGTGTCCGAACATCGTAATCATACTTTACTAGATATGGTGCGATCTATGATGTATCTTACTAATTTACCGCTATCATTCTGGGGTTATGCTTTAGAGACGACTGTTGGAAATATGCCCTAGAGGCAATAATAAAAGGATTATTATTATATTTCCTTGTTCATGATAATTATCTTTTATTCATGCTATAATTGTATTATCCAGAAATCGTAATACACGTGTGAATACTTAGACCACAACATGTCCCTAGTGAGCCTCTAGTTTAGTAGCTCGTTGATCAACAGATAGTCATGGTTTCCTGACTATGGACATTGGATGTCATTGATAACGGGATCACATCATTAGGAGAATGATGTGATGGACAAGACCCAATCCTAACCATAGCACAAAGATCATGTAGTTCGTTTGCTAGAGCTTTTCCAATGTCAAGTATCTTTTCCTTAGACCATGAGATCGTATAACTCCCGGATACCGTAGGAGTGCTTTGGGTGTACCAAACGTCACAACGTAACTGGGTGACTATAAAGGTGCACTACAGGTATCTTCGAAAGTGTCTGTTGGGTTGACACGGATCGAGACTGGGATTTGTCACTCCGTATGACGGAGAGGTATCTCTGGGCCCACTCGGTAATGCATCATCATAATGAGCTCAAAGTGACCAAGTGTCTGGTCACGGGATCATGCATTACGGTACCAGTAAAGTGACTTGCCGGTAATGAGATTGAACGAGGTATTGGGATACCGACGATCGAATCTTGGGCACGTAACGTACCGATTGACAAAGGGAATTGTATACGGGGTTGCTTAAATCCTCGACATCGTGGTTCATCCGATGAGATCATCGAGGAGCACGTGGGAGCCAACATGGGTATACAGATCCCGCTGTTGGTCATTGACCGGAGAGCCGTCTCGGTCATGTCTACATGTCTCCCGAACCCGTAGGGTCTACACACTTAAGGTTCGGTGACGCTAGGGTTGTATGAATATGAGTATGCAGCAAACCGAAAGTTATTCGGAGTCCCGGATGAGATCCCGGACGTCACGAGGAGTTCCGGAAGGGTCCGGTTGTAAAGAATTATATATAGGATGTGCTGTTTCGGCCATCGGGAAAGTTTCGGGGTCCACCGGTATTGTACCGGGACCATCGGAAGGGTCCCGGGGGTCCACCGGGTGGGGCCACCTATCCCGGAGGGCCCTGTGGGCTGAAGTGGGAGGGGAACCAGCCCCTAGTGGGCTGGTGCGCCCCCCCCCTTTGGGCCCCCTGCGCCTAGGGATGGAAACCCTAGGGTGGGGGGGCGCACCACTTGCCTTGGGGGGCACTCCACCCCCCTGGCCGCCGCCCCCCCTTGGGAGATCTTATCTCCAGGGCCGGTGCCCCCCACCCTGGGGGCCTATATAAAGGAGGGGGGAGGGAGGGCAGCCACACCCTGAAGTCTAGGCGCCTCCCTCTCCCCTGCTACACCTCTCCCTCTCGCAGAAGCCCGGCGAAGCTCTGGCGGAACCCTGCTGCATCCACCACCACGCCGTCGTGCTGTTGGATCTTCATCAACCTCTCCTTTCCCCTTGCTGGATCAAGAAGGAGGAGACGGCATCCGCTCCGTACGTGTGTTGAACGCGGAGGTACTGTCCGTTCGGCACTTGGTCATCGGTGATTTGGATCACGACAAGTACGACTACCTCAACCCCGTTCTCTTGAACGCTTTCGCTCGCGATCTACAAAGGTTTGCAGATGCACTAATATCACTCATTGCTAGATGAACTCATAGATGGATCCATGTGAAACCGTAGGAAATTTTTTATTTTCTGCAACGTTCCCCAACAGTGGCATCATGAGCTAGGTCTATGCGTAGTTCTCTATTGCACGAGTAGAACACAAATCTGTTGTGGGTGTAGATCTTGTCAACTTGCTTGCCACTACTAGTTTTATTTTGCTTCAGCGGTATTGTGGGATGAAGCGGCCCGGACCGACCTTACACGTACGCTTACGTGAGACAGGTTCCACCGACTGACATGCACTAGTTGCATAAGGTGGCTAGCGGGTGTCTGTCTCTCCCACTTTAGTTGGAGCGGATTCGATGAAAAGGGTCCTTATGAAGGGTACATAGAAGTTGACAAAATCACGTTTTGGTTATTCGTAGGTAAGAAAACGTTCTTGCTAGAACCCAATTGCAGCCACGTAAAAGATGCAACAACAATTAGAGGACGTCTAACTTTTTTTTGCAGCAATTGCTATGTGATGTGATATGGCCAAAAGTTGTGATGAATGATGAATGATATATTGTGATGTATGAGATCATGTTCTTGTAATAGGAATCACGACTTGCATGTCGATGAGTATGACAACCGGCAGGAGCCATAGGACTTGTCTTAATTATTGTATGACCTGCGTGTCAATGATTTAACGCCATGTAATTACTTTACTTTACTGCTAAAACGTTAGCCATAGTAGTAGAAGTAATAGTTGGCGAGCAACTTCATGGAGACATGATGATGGAGATCATGATGATGGAGATCATGGTGTCATGCCGGTGACGAAGATGATCATGGAGCCCCGAAGATGGAGATCAAAGGAGCTATATGATATTGGCCGTATCATGTCACTGCTATACAATTGCATGTGATGTTTATTATGTTTATGCATCTTGTTGACTTAGAACGATGGTAGTAAATAAGATGATCCCTTATAATAATTTCAAGAAAGTGTTCCCCCTAACTGTGTGTCGTTGCTAAAGTTCATCGTTTCGAAGCACCACGTGATGATCGGGTGTGATAGATCCTTACGTTCACATACAACGGGTGTAAGACAATTTTACACATGCAAAAACACTTAGGGTTAACTTGACGAGCCTAGCATGTACAGACATGGCCTCGGAACACAGAGACCAAAAGGTCGAACATGAGTCGTATGGAAGATACATTCAACATGGAGATCTTCACCGATGATGACTAGTCCGTCTCACGTGATGATCGGACATGGCCTAGTCGACTCGGATCATGTAACACTTAGATGACTAGAGGGATGTCTAATCTGAGTGGGAGTTCATTAAATAATTTGATTACATGAACTTAATTATCATGAACTTAGTCTAAAATCTTTGCAAAATATGTCTTGTAGATCAAATGGCCAACGCTCATGTCAACATGAACGCGTTCCTAGAGAAAACCAAGCTGAAAGATGATGGCAGCAACTATTCGGACTGGGTCCGAAACCTGAGGATCATCCTCATAGCTTCCAAGAATGCATATGTCCTAGAAGGACCGCTAGGTGAAGCACCCATCCCAGAGAACCAAGACGTTATGAACGCTTGCAGTCACGTGCTTATGATTACTCCCTCGTTCAGTGCGGCATGCTTTACAGCTTAGAACCAGGGTTCCAAAAGCGTTTTGAGCAACACCGAGCATATGAGATGTTCGAGGAGCTGAAATTGGTTTTCCAAGCTCATGCCCGAGTCGAGAGATATGAGGTCTCCGACAAGTTCTATAGTTGTAAGATGGAGGAGAACAGTTCTGTCAGTGAGCACATACTCAAAATGTCTGGGTTGCACAACCGCCTGTCCCAGCTGGACATTAACCTCCTGGACGAGGCGGTCATTGATAGAATCCTTCAGTCGCTCCCACCGAGCTACAAGAGCTTTCTGATGAACTACAATATGCAGGGGATGGTGAAAACTATTCCTGAGGTATTTTCAATGCTGAAGTCAGCAGAGGTAGAAATCAAGAAAGAACATCAAGTGTTGATGGTCAATAAAACCACCAAGTTCAAGAAGGGCAAGGGTAAGAAGAACTTCAAGAAGGACGGCAAAGATGTTGCCGCACCCGGTAAGCCAGTTGCCGGGAAGAAGTCAAGGAATGGACCCAAGCCTGAGACTGAGTGCTTTTATTGCAAAGGGAAGGGTCATTGGAAGCGGAACTGCCCCAAATACTTAGCGGACAAGAAGGCCGGCAACACTAAAGGTATATTTGATATACATGTAATTGATGTGTACCTTACCAGTACTCGTAGTAACTCCTGGGTATTTGATACCGGTGTCGTTGCTCATATTTGTAACTCACAACAGGAGCTGCGGAATAAGCGGACACCGGCGAAGGACGAGGTGATGATGTGCGTCGGGAATGGTTCCAAGGTCGATGTGATCGCCGTCGGCACACTACCTCTACATTTACCTACGGGATTAGTTTTAAACCTCAATAATTGTTATTTAGTGCCAAGTTTGAGCATGAACATTGTATCTGGATCTCATTTAATGCGAGATGGCTACTCATTTAAATCTGAGAATAATGGTTGTTCTATTTATATGAGAGATATGTTTTATGGTCATGCCCCGATGGTTAATGGTTTATTCTTGATGAATCTCGAACGAAATGTTACACATATTCATAATGTGAATACCAAAAGATGTAAAGTTGATAACGATAGTCCCACATACTTGTGGCACTGCCGACTTGGTCACATTGGTGTCAAGCGCATGAAGAAGCTCCATGCTGATGGACTTTTAGAGTCTCTCGATTATGAATCACATGCGAACCATGCCTCATGGGCAAAATGACCAAGACTCCGTTCTCCGGAACAATGGAGCGAGCAACCAACTTATTGGAAATCATACATACTGATGTGTGTGGTCCAATGAGCGTTGAGGCTCGCGGAGGATATCATTATGTTCTCACTCTCACTGATGACTTAAGTAGATATGGGTATGTCTACTTGATGAAACACAAGTCTGAGACCTTTGAAAAGTTCAAGGAATTTCAGAATGAAGTAGAGAATCAACGTGACCGAAGGATAAAATTCTTACGATCAGATCATGGAGGAGAATATTTAAGTCACGAATTTGGTACGCACTTAAGAAAATGTGGAATCGTTTCACAACTCACGCCGCCTGGAACACCTCAGCGTAATGGTGTGTCCGAATGTCGTAATCGCACTCTATTGGATATGGTGCGATCTATGATGTCTCTTATCGACTTACCGCTATCATTTTGGGGATACACTCTAGAAACAGCTACATTCACTTTAAATAGGGCTCCGTCTAAATCCATTGAGACGACACCGTATGAATTATGGTTTGGGAAGAAACCTAAGCTGTCGTTAAGTTTGGGGATGCGATGCTTATGTCAAGAAACTTCAACCTGAAAAGCTCGAACCCAAGTCGGAAAAATGCGTCTTCATAGGATACCCTAAGGAAACCATTGGGTATACCTTCTACTTAAGATCCGAGGGCAAGATCTTTGTTGCCAAGAACGAATCCTTTCTGGAAAAAGAGTTTCTCTCGAAAGAAGTAAGTGGGAGGAAACTAGAACTCGATAAAGTACTACCTCTCGAACCGGAAAGTAGTGCAGCTCAGGAAAATGTTCCTGTGGTGCCTACACCAACTGGAGAGGAAATTAATGATGATGATCAAGGTACTTCGGATCAAGTTGCTACTGAACTTCGTAGGTCCACAAGGACACGTTCCACACCAGAGTGGTATGGCAACCCTATCCTGGAAATCATGTTGTTAGACAACGATGAACCTTCGAACTATGAAGAAGCGATGGCGGGCCCAGATTCCAACAAATGGCTTGAAGCCATGCAATCCGAGATAGAATCCATGTATAAAAACAAAGTATGGACGTTGACAGACTTGCCCGATGATCGGCGAGCGATAGAAAACAAATGGATCTTTAAGAAGAAGACGGACGCGGATGGTAATGTTACCATCTATAAAGCTTGACTTGTTGCTAAGGGTTATCGACAAGTTCAAGGGGTTGACTACGATGAGACTTTCTCTCCTGTAGCGAAGCTGATGTCCGTCTGAATCATGTTAGCAATTGCCGCATACTATGATTATGAGATATGGCAGATGGATGTCAAAACGGCATTCCTTAACGGCTATCTAAAGGAAGAGTTGTATATGATACAACCGGAAGGTTTTGTCGATCCTAAGAATGCTAACAAGGTGTGCAAGCTCCAGCGATCCATTTATGGGCTGGTGCAAGCATCTCGGAGTTGGAACATTCACTTTGATGAGATGATCAAAGCTTTTGGGTTTATGCAGACTTATGGAGAAGCCTGCGTTTACAAGAAAGTGAGTGGGAGCTCTGTAGCATTTCTCATATTATATGTAGATGACATACTTTTGATGGGAAATGATATATAACTTTTGGACAGCATATAAGGCCTACTTGAATAAGTGTTTTTCAATGAAGGACCTTGGAGAAGTTGCTTACATATTAGGCATCAAGATCTATAGGGATAGATCGAGACGCCTCATAGGTCTTTCACAAAGCACATACCTTGATAAGATTTTGAAGAAGTTCCAAATGGATCAGTCCAACAAAGGGTTCTTGCCTGTATTGCAAGGTGTGAGATTGAGCTCGGCTCAATGCCCGACCACGACAAAAGATAAAGAAGAGATGAGTGCCATCCCCTATGCCTCAGCTGTAGGATATATTATGTGTGCCATGCTGTGTACCAGACCTGATGTAAACCTTGCCGTAAGTTTGGTAGGAAGGTACCAAAGTAATCCCGGCAAGGAACACTGGACAACGGTCAAGAATATCCTTAAGTACCTGAAAAGGACAAAGGACATGTTTCTCGTTTATGGAGGTGACGAAGAGCTCGTCGTAAAGGGTTACGTCGATGCTAGCTTCGACACAGATCTGGATGACTCTAAGTCACAAACCGGATACATGTATATGTTGAATTGTGGAGCAGTGAGCTGGTGCAGTTGCAAGCATTGCGTCGTGGCGGGATCTACATGTGAAGTGGAGTACATGGCAGCCGCGGAGGCAGCACATGAAGCAATATGGATGAAGGAGTTCATCACCGACCTAGGAGTCATACCCAATGCGTCGGGGCCAATCACTCTCTTCTGTGACAACACGGGAGCGATTGCCCTTGCCAAGGAGCCCAGGTTTCACAAGAAGACCAGGCACATCAAGCGTCATTTCAACTCCATCCGTGAAAATGTTCAAGATGGAGAAATAGATATTTGCAAAGTACATACGGATCTGAATGTCGCAGATCCGTTGACTAAATCTCTTCCGCGAGCAAAACATGATCAACACTAGAACTCTATGGGTGTTCGATTCATCACAATGTAACTAGATTATTGACTCTAGTGCAAGTGGGAGACTTTTGGAAATATGCCCTAGAGGCAATAATAAAAGTATTATTATTATATTTCCTTGTTCATGATAATTGTCTTTTATTCATGCTATAACTGTATTATCCGGAAATCGTAATACACGTGTGAATACTTAGACCACAACATGTCCCTAGTGAGCCTCTAGTTGACTAGCTCGTTGATCAACAGATAGTCATGGTTTCCTGACTATGGACATTGGATGTCATTGATAACGGGATCACATCATTAGGAGAATGATGTGATGGACAAGACCCAATCCTAAGCATAGCACAAAGATCGTGTAGTTTGTTTGCTAGAGCTTTTCCAATGTCAAGTATCTTTTCCTTAGACCATGAGACCGTGTAACTCCCGGATACCGTAGGAGTGCTTTGGGTCTACCAAATGTCACAATGTAATTGGATGACTATAAAGGTGCACTACAGGTTTCTCCGAAAGTGTCTGTTGGGTTGACACGGATCGAGACTGGGATTTGTCACTCCGTATGACGGAGAGGTATCTCTGGGCCCACTCGGTAATGCATCATCATAATGAGCTCAAAGTGACCAAGTGTCTGGTCACGGGATCATGCATTACGACACAAGTAAAGTGACTTGCCGGTAACGAGATTGAACGAGGTATTGGGATACCGACGATCGAATCTCGGGCATGTAACGTACCGATTGACAAAGGGAATTGTATACGGGGTTGCTTAAATCCTCAACATCGTGGTTCATTCGATGAGATCATCAAGGAGCATGTGGGAGCCAACATGGGTATCCAGATCCCACTGTTGGTTATTGACCGGAGAGCCGTCTCGGTCATGTCTACATGTCTCCCGAACCCGTAGGGTCTACACACTTAAGGTTCGGTGACGCTAGGGTTGTATGAATATGAGTATGCAGCAAACCAAAAGTTGTTCGGAGTCCCGGATGAGATCCCGGACGTCACGAGGAGTTCCGGAAGGGTTCGGAGGTAAAGAATTATATATAGGATGTGCTGTTTCGGCCATCGGGAAAGTTTCGGGGTCCACCGGTATTGTACCGAGACCACCGGAAGGGTCCCAGGGGTCCACCGGGTGGGGCCACCTATCCCGGAGGGCCCCGTGGGCTGAAGTGGGAGGGGAACCAGCCCCTAGTGGGATGGTGCGCCCCCCCTTGGGCCCCCCTGCGCCTAGGGTTGGAAACCCTAGGGTGGGGGGGCGCACCACTTGCCTTGGGGGGCACTCCACCCCCTGGCCGCTGCCCCCCTTGGGAGATCTCATCTCCAGGGCCGGCGCCCCCCCTGGGGGCCTATATAAAGGAGGGGGGGAGGGAGGGCAGCCGCACCCTGAAGTCTTGGCGCCTCCCTCTCCCCTGGTACACCTCTCCCTCTCGTAGAAGCTCGACGAAGCTCTGCCGGAACCCTGCTGCATCCACCACCACGCTGTCGTGCTGCTGGATCTTCATCAACCTCTCCTTTCCCCTTGCTGGATCAAGAAGGAGGAGACGTCATCCGCTCCGTACGTGTGTTGAACGCAGAGGTGTTGTCCGTTCGGCACTTGGTCATCTGTGATTTGGATCACGACAAGTACGATTACCTCAACCCCGTTCTCTTGAACGCTTCCGCTCGCGATCTACAAAGGTATGTAGATGCACTAATATCACTCGTTGCTAGATGAACTCATGGATGGATCTTGGTGAAACCGTAGGAATTTTTTTATTTTCTGCAACGTTCCCCAACAACGATCGCATTCACATTAAATAGGGCACCATCAAAATCCGTTGAGACGACGCCTTATGAACTGTGGTTTGGCAAGAAACCAAAGTTGTCGTTTCTTAAAATTTGGGGATGCGATGCTTATGTGAAAAAGCTTCAACCTGATAAGCTCGAACCCAAATCGGAGAAATGTGTCTTCATAGGATACCCAAAGGAGACTGTTGGGTACACCTTCTATCATAGATCCGAAGGCAAGACATTCGTTGCCAAGAATGGATCCTTTGTAGAGAAAGAGTTTCTCTTGAAAGAAGTGAGTGGGAGGAAAGTAGAACTTGATGAGGTAACTGTACCTGCTCCCTTATTGGAAAATAGTTCATCACAGAAACCGGTTCCTGTGACGACTACACCAATTAGTGAGGAAGCTGATGATATTGATCATGAAACTTCAGATCAAGTTACTACCGAACCTCGTAGGTCAACTAGAGTAAGATCCGCACCAGAGTGGTACGTAATCCTATTCTGGAGGTCATGTTACATGACCATGGCGAGCCTATGAACTATGAGGAAGTGATGATGAGCCCAGATTCCGCAAAATGGCTTGAGGCCATGAAATTTGAGATGGGATCCATGTATGAGAACAAAGTGTGAACTTTGGTTGACTTGCCCAATGATTGGCAGGCCATTGAGAATAAATGGATCTTTAAGAAGAAGACTAACGCTGATGGTAATGTTATTGTCTACAAAGCTCGACTTGTTGCGAAAGGTTTTCGACAAGTTCAAGGGGTTGACTATTATGAGACTTTCTTACCCGTAGCGATGCTTAAGTCTGTCTGAGTCATGTTAGCAATTGCCGCATTTTATGATTATGAAATTTGGCAAATGGATGTCAAAACTGCATTCCTGAATGGATTTCTGGAAGAAGAGTTGTATATGATGCAACTAGAAGGTTTTCTTGATCCAAAGGATGCTAACAAAGTTTGCAAGCTCCAGCGATCCATTTATGGACTGGTGCAAGACTCTCGGAGTTGGAATAAACGCTTTGATAGTGTGATCAAAGCATATGGTTTTATACAGACTTTTGGAGAAGCCTGTATTTACAAGAAAGTGAGTGGGAGCTGATGACCCACAAGTATAGGGGATCTATCATAGTCCTTTCAATAAGTAAGAGTGTCGAACCCAACGAGGAGCAGAAGGAGATGATAAGCGGTTTTCAGTAAGGTTTTCTGTGCAAGCACTGAAATAGTAGGTGATAGATAGTTTTGTGATAAGATAAATAGTAACGAGAAAAAATAAATAAAGTAAATAAGGTGCAGTAAGGTGGCCCAATCCTTTATGTAGCAAAGGATAAGCCTGGACAAATTCTAATAATAAGGAAGAAGCTCCCGAGGACACATTGGGAATTATCGTCAAGCTAGTTTCGTCACGTTTCTAAGATTCTCGTTCGGTACTTTGATAATTTGATATGTGGGTAGACCGACACTTGGGTACTGCCCTAACTTGGACAAGCATCCCACTTATGATTAACCCCTATTGCAAGCATCCGCAACTACAAAAAGGAGTATTAAGGTAAACCTAACCACAACATTAAACATATGGGTCCATATGAACCCCTAACGAAGCAACTCATAAACTAGGGTTTAAGCTTCTGTCACTCTAGCAACCCATCATCTACTTATTACTTCCCTATGCCTTCCTCTAGGCCCAAATAATGGTTAAGTGTCATGTAGTCGACGTTCACATAACACCACTAGAGGAGAGACAACATACATCTCATCAAAATATCGAACGAATACCAAATTCACATGACTACCAATAGCAAGACTTCACCCATGTCCTCGGGAACTAAGTATCTACTCACAAAGCATAATCATGTTCATAATCAGAGGTGTAATAATATGCATTAAGGATCTGAACATATAACCTTCCACCAAGTAAACCAATAAGTATCAACTACAAGGAGTAATCAACACTACTAGCAACCCATGGGTACCAATTTGTGGTTTTGGATACAAGATTGGATACAAGAGATGAACTAGGGTTTGAGAGGAGATGGTGCTGGTGAAGATGTTGATGAAGATTGACCCCCTCCCGATGAGAGGATCGTTGGTGATGACGTAGGTGATAATTTCCCCCTCCCGGAGGGAAGTGTCCCCGGCAGAACAGCTCCGCCAGAGCCCTAGATTGATTCCGCCAAGGTTCCGCCTCGTGGCGGCGGAGTTTCGTCCCGTAAGCTTGCCCACAAATTTTTCCAGGACAAAACCCTTCATAGAGTAGAAGATGGTCGCCGGAGGCCCACCAGGGGGCCCAGGAGATAGGGGGCGCGCCTACAGGTGGGGGCGCCCCCCTGTATCCTGGATAGGGTGTGGGTCCCCTGGCCTATTTCTTTTGCTCATAACTCCTTAATAAATCCAAAAAGTGGTTTCGTGGAGTTTCAGGACTTTTGGAGTTGTGCAGAATAGGTTTCCGACGTTTGCTCCTTTTTCAGCCAGAATTCCAGCTGCCGGCATTCCCCCTCTTCATGGTAAACCTTGTAAAATAAGAGAGAATAGCCATAAGTATTGAGATATAATGTGTAATAACAGCCCATAATGCAGTAAATATTGATATAAAAGCATGATGCAAAATGGACGTATCAACACCCCCAAGCTTAGACCTCGCTTGTCCTCAAGCGGAAACCGAGATCGAGAAATATGTCCACATGTTTAGAGATAGAGGTGTCGATAAAAATAACATATGGACATGAGGGCATCATGATCATTCTAATATATATATATATATATATTGTCATATGGTTTCCTATGTTCAAGTAATAAGCAATTCACAATGTCAAATATGGGTCATAAACTTCATTTGGTACTAACAAACTATAATCTCAGTCATTGAAGCAATTGCAATTTATTGTAACATCAGAAAGAGTCAATAACAGAGCTTTTCAGCAAGATCACATACTCAACTATCTCGTAGTCCCCCATAATTGTTAACACTCACGCAATACTTGTGGTTATAGAGTTTCAGCCGGACACTGAGAAAGATAGGGGCTTATTGTGTTGCCTCCCAACGTATTCACCTTTAGGTGATGTCAACAATAATAGCCTATGCCAACTTACTTTCAATTTGATATATGTATCATGACCTTTCAAACACGAGGAGCTTGCCAAAGGATAAAATGAAAAAGTGGAAGGGTGAGGATCACCTTGACTCAAGCATAAAGTAAAAACATAAAGTAAAAGATAGGCCCTTCGCAGAGGGAAGCAGAGGTTGTCATGCACTTTTAGGGTTGGATACACAAAATCTTAATGCAAAAGAACGTCACTTTGTATTGCCCCTTGTATGTGGACCTTTATTATGCACTCTGTCGCTTTTATTACTTCCACAACAAGTTCGTACAAAGCTTATTTTCTCTGCATTAATAAGTCATGCATATTTAGTTTTATTGCTTGCACCGATGACAACTTACTTGAAGGATCTTACTCAATCCATAGGTAGGTATGGTGGACTCTCATGGCAAAATTGGGTTTAAGGGAGTTTCTAAGCACAAGTAGTATCTCTACTTGGTGCAAGGAGTTTTGGCTAGCATGAGGGGGAAAGGCAAGCTCAACATGTTCAGAAGGTCAATAACAATATACTTTAACTGAGATGTCGGGAAACATAAACCATTACGTTGTCTTCCTTGTCCAACATCAACTCTTTTAGCATGTCATACTTAATGAGTGCTTCACAATCATAAAATATGTCCAAGATAATATATCTATATGTGAACCCCTCTTTCCTTATCACTTCCTATTAATTGCAATGATGACCAAGGCTAAGTTCATCAACTCTCAACAATTTTTATGCCTCATACTTTCTATGTGTGAAGTTATCACTATCCATAAGATCAATATGAACTCTTTTGTTCTTTCTACTTTCTCAAGATCATAACAACATAGCAAAGCCCTTGACTCCACACTAATCTTTATTATAGATAGCATAGGGACTCGCTTACAAAAAGAGATCACAACGAAAACTCAAAACTACTTGATATCAAAACTTCGAACTAAAAGATCAAAATACTACTAAAAGGATCGAACAAAATAAAGCGGTAAAGATAGGAGTGTGATGGTGATACGATACCGGGGCACCTCCCCCAAGCTTGGCAGTTGCCAAGGGGGTGCCCATACCCATGTGATTATTTCTTCGGTGGTGATGGAGGTGGTGATGATGATGGTGGAGCACATTCAGCGTAAAAGCTCCTCCAACTTGCGGATAATGCCCTTGAGCCCAGCAATATGATCTTTCAACAAAGTATTCTCCTCTGTGAGATACTTGTTTTGTATGCGGGCTAACTCAATCATCTTTAAAGCTTCAATCTCTGTTGGAGTGAAAAGGTTAGGTAAAGGGCTAGGGATGTCTTCTTCTTTCACCATCGGAGCTTGAACCTCCATGGCCTTCTTGATCCCTTCATCCTTGTTGATCTCTTCTGGTTCCTCTCTTTTCAACTCTATCTTCAATAGCCAGGCATCCTTGTCTTCGTTGTTGTAGGAGGGAGAAGTCATGGTGCTCTAAATCTGCAACAGGAACAGCTCGAAACGAAAACAGAGGATATTTGCATGATACGATGACCAAAACCTTCGGGAGTATATATAATGAATTTTTACCGACCGAAATACGTAACATACAAGAAAACGGAGTCCGGGGGGCACACGAGGTGCCCACGAGACAGGGGGCGCTCCCTCCTCTCTCGTGGGGGCCTCGTGTCCCTTTCAGACTACTTCTTTCTTCCTAAAATTCCTAAATAATCCAAAACTGATAAAAATTGTCATTAGAGTTGTTTTGGAGTTGGTATACTTATCGTACCACGTACCCATGCCTTTTTGGAGTCTGGAACATTCTGGAAAGTGTCTCTTATGTACTCCTCTGGGGTTATGGTTTCAATAATATGAGTTTCAACATTGATAGGGTTACTTGAAATATAATGCTTGATTCTTTGACCATTAACCACCCTAGGATTTGTGCCTTCAAAGTTGTTAATTTTTATAGCACCGGAACGGTAGACCTCCTCGATAACGTAGGGACCTTCCCATTTTGAGAGAATTTTTCCTGCAAAAAATCTTAAACGAGAGTTGAATAATAACACATAATCTCCTACATTAAAGTCACACTTTTGTATCCTTTTATCATGCCAGCGCTTGACTTTTTCTTTGAAGAGCTTGGCATTCTCATCAGCTTGGGCTCTCCATTCATCAAGTGAGCTAATATAAAACAACCTCTTCTCACTGGCAAGTTTGAAGGCATAATTGAGCTCTTTAATAGACCAATATGCTTTATGTTCAAGTTCAAGAGGTAAATGACATGCTTTTCCATAAACCATCTTATATGGAGACATACCCATAGGATTTTTGTATGCAGTTCTATAAGCCCATAATGCATCATCAAGTTTTTTGGACCAATTCTTTCTAGATCTATTCATAGTCTTTTGCAAAATTAATTTGAGCTCTCTATTGCTCAACTCTACTTGACCACTAGACTGCGGGTGATAAGGAGATGCAATTCTATGGTTGACATCGTATTTAGCAAGCATATTACAGAAAGCACCATGAATAAAGTGTGAACCACCATCAGTCATAAGATATCTAGGGACTCCAAACCTCGGAAAAATTACTTCTTTAAGCATTTTAATAGAAGTGTTATGATCAGCACTACTAGTTGGAATAGCTTGTACCCACTTAGTAACGTAATCAACAGCAACTAAAATATGTGTATAACCATTGGAAGCAGGAAAAGGTCCCATATAATCAAAGCCCCAAACATCAAACGGTTCAATAACAAGAGAATAATTCATAGGCATTTCTTGACGTCTACTAATGTTACCTATTCTTTGGCATTCATCACAGGATACGACAAACTTACGTGCATCTTTGAAAAGAGTAGGCCAATAAAAACTAGATTGTAGTACCTTGTGTGCAGTTCTATCTCCAGCGTGGTGTCCTCCATAGGATTCACAGTGACACTTGCGTAGGATTTGTTCCTGTTCATGCTCAGGCATACTACGTCTAATAATACCATCTACTCCTTCTTTATAAAGGTGTGGATCATCCCAGAAGTAATGTCTTAAATCATAGAAGAACTTTTTTCTTTTGCTGGTATGTGAAACTAGGCGGTATATATTTAGCAACAATGTAATTAGCATAGTTAGCATACCAAGGAGCAGTATGAGAAGCATTGACAAACTCTAATTGTTCATCAGGAAAACTATCATTAATAGGCAGTGGGTCATCAAGAACATTCTCTAACCTAGACAAGTTGTCTGCAACGGGGTTCTCAGCTCCCTTTCTATCAATAATATGCAAGTCAAATTCTTGGAGCAAGAGAACCCATCTAATGAGTCTAGGCTTAACATCTTTCTTTTCCATGAGATATTTAATAGCAGCATGATCAGTGTGAATAGTAACTTTGGAATCAACAATATATGGTCTAAACTTATCACATGCAAACACAACTGCTAAGAATTCTTTTTCAGTGGTAGCATAATTTCTCTGGGCAGTATCAAGAGTCTTACTAGCATAATGGATAACATTCAATTTCTTATCGACTCTTTGCCCTAAGATAGCACCTACAGCATAATCACTAGCATCACACATAATTTCAAAAGGTAAATTCCAATCAGGTGGCTGAACAATAGGTGCTGTGATCAAAGCTTTCTTAAGTGTTTCAAATGCGTCTACACAATCATCATCAAAGACAAAAGGAATATCTTTTTGCAATAAATTAGTTAGAGGCCTAGAGATTTTAGAAAAGTCCTTAATGAACCTCCTATAAAAACCGGCATGACCAAGGAAACTTCTTATACCTTTTATGTCCTTGGGACATGGCATCTTTTCAATAGCATCAACTTTGGCTTTGTCAACTTCAATACCCCTCTCAGAGATCTTGTGCCCCAATACAATGCCTTCATTAACCATAAAGTGACACTTTTCCCAATTCAGGATGAGACTAGTGTCTTCGCATCTCTGCAAAACTCGATCAAGGTTGCTCAAACAATCATCAAAAGAGGATCCATAGACGGAGAAGTCATCCATGAACACCTCACAAATCTTTTCACAAAAATCAGAAAATATAGCCATCATGCATCTTTGAAAGGTAGCAGGTGCATTACATAAACCAAAAGGCATACGTCTATAAGCAAAAGTACCAAAAGGGCAGGTAAAAGTAGTTTTAGATTTATCCCCCGCTAACACAGGTATTTGAGAGAAGCCAGAATAACCATCTAGAAAGCAAAAATGTGTGTGTTTGGATAGCCTTTCTAGCATTTGATCAATAAAAGGTAAAGGATGATGATCTTTCTTAGTGGCTTTGTTTAACTTACGGAAATCAATTACCATCCTATAGCCTGTTATAATTCTTTACGGGATCAACTCATCTTTATCATTAGGAACAACGGTAATACCTCCCTTTTTAGGGACACAATGGAAAGGGCTTACCCATTCACTATCAGCAACGAGATAAATAATACCTGCCTCAAGGAGTTTTAGGATCTCCTTTCTTACCACTTCCTTCATTTTGGGATTTAATCGTCTTTGAGGATCTCTAACAGGTTTGGCATCTTTCTCCACTGAAATTTTGTGTTGACATAATGTGGGACTAATGCCCTTGAGATCATCCAGAGTATATCCAATAGCAGCTCGGTGCTTCTTCAGAGTTTTCAACAATCTTTCTTCTTCTTTCTCTGAAAGGTTAGCACTAATAATAACAGGATATATTTCTTTTTCATCAAGATAAGCATACTTGAGATTATCAGGTAAGGGTTTGAGTTCAAACACGGGATCACCCTTGGGTGGAGGGGGATCCCCAAGAATTTCAACGGGAAGATTATATTTTACCATAGGTTCTTGTTTAAGGAACACTTCATCTATTTCTTCCCTTTCCTTCATAAACATATCGTTTTCATGGTCTAGCAAATATTGTCCTAACGGATCAGTTGGAGGAACAGCAATAGAAGCAAGACCAATAATCCCATCCTTACCAGATGATTCCTTTTCACGATGTTGTCTACTAAACTTAGTGAAATTAAACTCATGAGACATACCATCTAAGCCAACAGTGACAATATTCTTTTCACAATCAATCTTAGCACTAGCAGTATGCAAGAAAGGTCTACCAAAAATAATGGGACAAAAATCATCTTGTGGGGAACCGAGAACAAGAAAATCAGCAGGGTATTTAATCTTTCCACACAAGAATTCAACATCTCTAACAATCCCAATAGGTTTAATGGTGTCCCTATTAGCAAGCTTAATTGTAACATGAATATCTTCTAATTCAACTTGTGCAATATCGTGCATAATTTCTTTATAAAGATCATAAGGTATCGCATTAGCACTAGCACCCATATCACATAAGCCATGTTAACAATGATCTCCTATTTTAACAGAAATAACAGGCGTGCCTATAACATGTCTACGTGTCTTAGTATCGGGTCTAGCAATATTAGCAGTTTCACCCATGAAAGAAATAACATGCCCATCTAAGTCTTCATCCAAGAGATCTTTAATCATAGCAATACTAGGTTCAACATTAATTTGCTCAGGAGGTGTATAAGCCTAGTATTACTCTTACGAACAACAGTCGAAGCTTTAACATGATCTTTTATCCTAACAGGAAAAGGAGGTTTTTCAACATAAGTAGTAGGAATAATAGGATCACTATATGTAATAGTCTTTTCTTCGACTGTAATAGGTGCAACTACTTTCACTTCAACAGGCGGATTATATTTAAACCACTTCTCTTTAGGGACATCAACATGAGCAGCAAAAGTTTCACAAAAAGTAGCTAATATCTCAGAGTCAAGTCTATACTTAGAGCTAAATCCACGGAAAGCATCGGTATCCATAAAAGATTTAACACAATCAAACTTAGGTGTCATACCTGACTCCTTACCATCGTCGGAACCCCAATCTTCAGAGTTGCGTTTAATTCTTTCCAATAAGTCCCATTTGAAATCAATAGTCTTCAGCATATAGGAACCAGCACAGGAAGTATCGAGCAAGTTGCGAATATCAAGAGAAAGCCGAGCATAAAAATTCTGAATAATCATTTCCCGAGAGAGCTCCTGATTGGGGCATGAATATAACATTGACTTAAGCCTCCCCAAGCTTGAGAGATGATTTCTCCTTCGCGAGGCCAGAAATTATATATGTAATTACGATCACGATGAACAAGATGCATAGGATAGAACTTCTGGTGAAATTCCAATTTCAATCGCTTATAATTCCAAGATCTCGTGTCATCACATAGCCTATACCATGTAATTGCATCTCCCTTCAAAGATAAAGGGAAGACCTTCCTTTTGAAAACATCATCAGGAATACCTGCAAGCTTAAATAATCCACAAACTTCATCCACAAAGATAAGGTGTAAGTCGGGATGCAAAGTTCCGTCTCCTACAAAAGGATTAGCTAGCAGTTTTTCTATCATACCCGAAGGAATCTCAAAGTGAATATTTTCATAAAGTTCAGTAGGTTGAGGAGCATCTCTTTGCTCCTCTGGTTGGGGTGAAGATACCCCAAACAAGCCACTCAAAGTATTAGTTTCCATAGTGACAAGTAACAGAAAATTTCAGCACACTAAATAAATGTTTCCTTACCAAGTTCCACTCACCAAGAGCGCTACGCTCCCCGGCAATGGCGCCAGAAAAGAGTACTGATGACCCACAAGTATAGGGGATCTATCGTAGTCCTTTCGATAAGTAAGAGTGTCGAACCCAACGAGGAGCAGAAGGAGATGATAAGCGGTTTTCAGTAAGGTTTTCTGTGCAAGCACTGAAATAGTAGGTGATTGATAGTTTTGTGATAAGATAAATAGTAACGAGCAAAAGTAAATAAAATAAATAAGGTGCAGTAAGGTGGCCCAATCCTTTATGTAGCAAAGGATAAGCCTGGACAAATTCTAATAATAAGGAAGAATCTCCTGAGGACACATTGGGAATTATCGTCAAGCTAGTTTCATCACGTTCATAAGATTCTTGTTCGGTACTTTAATAATTTGATATGTGGGTAGACCAACACTTGGGTACTGCCCTAACTTGGACAAGCATACCACTTATGATTAACCCCTATTGCAAGCATCCGCAACTACAAAAAGGAGTATTAAGGTAAACCTAACCACAACATTAAACATATGGGTCCATATGAACCCCTAACGAAGCAACTCATAAACTAGGGTTTAAGCTTCTGTCACTCTAGCAACCCATCATCTACTTAGTACTTCCCTATGCCTTCCTCTAGGCCCAAATAATGGTGAAGTGTCATGTAGTCGACGTTCACATAACACAACTAGAGGAGAGACAACATACATCTCAGCAAAATATCGAACGAATACCAAATTCACATGACTACTAATAGCAAGACTTCACCCATGTCCTCAGGAACTAAAGTAACTACTCAAAAAGCATAATCATGTTCATAATCAGAGGTGTAATAATATGCATTAAGGATCTGAACATATAACCTTCCACCAAGTAAACCAATAAGTATCAACTACAAGGAGTAATCAACACTACTAGCAACCCACAGGTACCAATTTGTGGTTTTGGATACAAGATTGGATACAAGAGATGAACTAGGGTTTGAGAGGAGATGGTGCTGGTGAAGATGATGATGAAGATTGACCCCCTTCCGATGAGAGGATCGTTGGTGATGACGTAGGTGATGATTTCCCCCTCCCGGAGGGAAGTGTCCCCGGCAGAACAGCTGCACCAGAGCCCTAGATTGATTCCGCCAAGGTTCTGCCTCGGGGCGGCGGAGTTTCGTCCCGTAAGCTTGCCCACGAATTTTTCTAGGACAAAACCCTTCATATAGCAGAAGATGGTCGTCGGAGGCCCACCAGGGGGCCCAGGAGATAGGGGCGCGCCCTATAGTGGGGGGGGCGCCCCCTTGTCTCCTGGACAGGGTGTGGGCCCCTTGGCCTATTTCTTTTGCTCATAATTCCTTAATAAATCCAAAAGGTGGTTTCGTGGAGTTTCAGGACTTTTGGAGTTGTGCAGAATAGGTTTCCAACGTTTGCTCCTTTTTCAGCCAGAATTCCAGTTGCCGGCCGTTCCCCCTCTTCATGGTAAACCTTGTAAAATAAGAGAGAATAGCCATAAGTATTGAGATATAATGTGTAATAATAGCCCATAATGCAGTAAATATTGATATAAAAGCATGATGCAAAATGGACGTATCAGGAGCTCTGTAGCATTTCTAATACTATATGTGGACGACATATTATTGATTGGAAATGATATGGATAGCATAAAAGGATACTTGAATAAAAGTTTTTCAATGAAAGACCTCGGTGAAGCTGCTTACATATTATGCATCAAGATCTATAGAGATAGATCAAGACGCTTAATTGGACTTTCACAAAGTACATACCTTGATAAAGTTTTGAAAAAGCTCAAAATGGATCAAGCAAAGAAAGGGTTCTTGCCTGTAATACAAGGTGTGAAATTGACTCAGACTCAATGCCCGACCACTACAGAAGATAGAGAGAAAATGAAAAAAGTTCCCCATGCTTCAGCCATAGGCTTTATCATGTATGCAATGCTGTGTACCAGACCTGATGTGTGCCTTGCTATTAGTTTAGCAGGGAGGTACCAAAGTAATCCAGGAGTGGATCACTGGACAACAGTCAAGAACATACTGAAATACCTGAAAAGGACTAAGGATATGTTTCTCGTTTATGAAGGTGACAAAGAGCTAGTCGTAAATGGTTACGTCGATGCAAGCTTTGACACTGATCCGGACGATTCTAAATCGCAAACCGGATACGTGTTTATATTGAACGGCGGAGCTGTCAGTTGGTGCAGTTCTAAACAAAGCGTCGTGGCGGGATCTACATGTGAAGCGGATACATAGCTGCTTCGGAAGCAGAAAATTAAGGAGTCTGGACGAAGGAGTTCATATCCGATCTAGGTGTCATACCTAGTGCATCGGGTCCAATGAAAATCTTTTGTGACAATACTGGTGCAATTGCCTTGGGAAAGGAGTCCAGATATCACAAGAGAACCAAGCACATCAAGAGACGCTTCAATTCCATCCGGGACCAAGTCTAGGTGGGAGACATAGAGATTTGCAAGATACATATGGATCTGAATGTTGCAGACCCGTTGACTAAGCCTCTTCCACGAGCAAAACATGATCAGCACCAAGGCTCCATGGGTGTTAGAATCATTACTGTGTAATCTACATTATTGACTCTAGTGCAAATTGGAGACTCAAGGAAATATGCCCTAGAGGCAATAATAAAGTTATTATTTATTTCCTTATATCATGATGAATGTTTATTATTCATGCTAGAAATGTATTAACCGGAGACATGATACATGTGTGAATACATAGACAAACTAAGTGTCACTAGTATGCCTCTACTTGACTAGCTCGTTTATCAAAGATGGTTATGTTTCCTAGCCATGGACAAAGAGTTATCATTTGATTAACGGGATCACATCATTAGGATAATGATGTGATTGACTTGACCCATTCCGTTAGCTTAGCACTTGATCGTTTAGTATGTTGCTACTGCTTTCTTCATGACTTATACATGTTCCTGTGACTATGAGATTATGCAACTCCCGTTTACCGGAGGAACACTTTGTCTGCTACCAAACGTCACAATGTAACTGGGTGATTATAAAGGTGCTCTACAGGTGTCTCCAAAGGTACTTGTTGGGTTGGCGTATTTCGAGATTAGGATTTGTCACTCCGATTGTCGGAGAGGTATCTCTGGGCCCACTCGGTAATGCACATCACTATAAGCCTTGCAAGCATTGCAACTAATTAGTTAGTTGCGGGATGATGTATTACAGAACAAGTAAAGAGACTTGCCGGTAACGAGATTGAACTAGGTATTGAGATACCGACGATCGAATCTCGGGCAAGTAACATACCAATGCCAAAGGGAGCAACGTATGTTGTTATGCGGTTTGACCGATAAAGATCTTCATAGAATATGTGGGAGCCAATATGAGCATCCAGGTTCCGCTATTGGTTATTAATCGGAGACATGTCTCGGTCATGTCTACATAGTTCTCGAACCTGTAGGGTCCGCACGCTTAAAGTTAGATGACGGTTATATTATGAGTTTATGTGTTTTGATGTATCGAAGGTAGTTCGGAGTCCCGGATGTGATCACGGACATGACGAGGAGTCTCGAAATGGCCGAGACGTAAAGATCGATATATTGGATGACTATATTTGGAAACCGGAATGGTTCCAGGTGAGATCGGGATAATACCGGAGCACCGGGAGGTTATCGGAACCCCCTAGGAGGTATATGGGCCTTAATGGGCTTTAGTGGAAAGGAGGGAAAGGATCAAGGGAGGGGGCACGCCCCCCAAGCCCAATCCGAATTGGGAGGGGGGCTGGGCCCCCCTTTCCTTCCTCCCTCCTTCCTCTTCCTTCCCTCTCCCTCTCCAAGTAGGAAAAGGAGGAGTCCTACTCCCGATGGGAGTAGGACTCCCCCCTTTAGGAGCGCCTCCTCCTCCTGGCCAGCCCCCTCCTCTCCTCCTTTATATATGGAGGGGGGGCACCCCAACGACACAACAATTGATCCCTTAGACCTCTTAGCCGTGTGCGGTGCCCCCCTCCACCACAGTCCACCTCGATAATATCGTAGTGGTGCTTAGGCGAAGCCCTGCATCGGTAGAACATCATCATCGTCACCACGCCGTCGTGCTGATGGAATTCTCCCTCGACACTCGGCTAGATCGGAGTTCGAGGGACATCATCGAGCTGAACGTGTGCAAGAACTCAGAGGTGGCGTGCTTTCGATGCTTGATCGGTCGGGCCGTGAAGACGTACGACTACATAAACCGCGTTGTGCTAATGCTTCCGCTTTCGGTCTACGAGGGTATGTGGACAACACTCTCACCTCATTGCTATGCATCACCATGATCTTGCGTGTGCGTAGGAATTTTTTTGAAATTACTGTGTTACCCAACATAGGGACCTTTGACCATGTCAGATATCTTGGTGTTGCCGGAGCAATCATGTTTACTTCTCTGTTAATGACCTTCAGTCGATTTTTGCTCTCCATATCGGCAAAAATCACCAAGGTGGCATTGACATTGGGATGACCATTGTCCTCGCCCTTATCCTCTTCTTCCTTCTTAGGCTCTTTGTCCTTGACATTAGGTTTACTTTCTTGGAAGCTCTGAATAAGGAGTCGACATTGTCGAGTGGTATGCTTGGGGAGAATCAGATTTCCCTCCTCATCCTTCTTGGTGTGAATGTGACACGGTAAATCCAACACATCATTTCCTTCCTGATATTTTACCTTCTTAGGGGTCCAGGGACCTTTAGGTTTCCCTTTGTAACTTTCCCTGATTTAACACCGCTGCCTTGGCAGGACCTGCTGCCTCAACCTTTCCCGTCTGCTTCCGACTTGAATTCCCTCCCCCGGTGTCCTGAGCGACTGTTTTGTGCTTGCCACTCCGGAGTCGGTTTTCCTCTTCGCTGTTAACGTACTGAGTAGCAATCTCCATCATCCGAGTCAAGGACATATCTCCTGTCCGACCGAATTTCAGGACAAGATCCCTGTAGCGAATGCCTTCCTTGAAGGCACATACTGCTTGGTGATCAAACACATTTTCCACTGTGTGGTGCAGAGTGATCCATCTCTGGATATAGTCCCTCGGGGTTTTATTCGGTTTCTGCACACAATGTTGTAGTTCTGGTAGACCGGCTGGCCTCTTGCAAGTTCCCTCAAACATTCTGGTGAACACTTGGGCCAACTCATCCTAACTCAAAATACTCCCAGGGGCCAACTGAGTCAGCCAAGCTCTGGCAGACCCTTCAAGCATCAGAGCAAGGTGCTTCATGGCCACCTCATCGCTGCCACCGCCGATGTGCACAACCACTCAGTAATCTTCGAGCCAATTATCAGACTTCGACTCGCCCGTAAACTTGCTGACGCCAGTCGCCATTCTGAAGTTATGGGGTATCTCAAGAGCTCTGATGGCCCTTCCAAAACACTCGGGGCCGGAAACGTGGAATCTGCCTCCACTGGGTCTGTCCCGATCCAGCCCTTCTCTGTATGCTCTGTTTCGATCGACCAGACCTTGCATAAGGACGGACCTTGCATCAAAGCCAGGTTCTCTGGGGTGGACTGGAACTCTGCAGTCGTTCCCGTACGGACGCCTATCGTCATTGCGCCTGGGCGCGTATGAACCGTCCCTCGGAAGGGGCGAAGGTGCTCAACGGTAGTTTTCATGGGCGTACTCACGATCATATTCGCCATGAGCCCTTCCCAAGTATCGATCTTGACAGTGATTGCGGCCTCCCTGCCGCAAAGGGGGCCTTGAACTGTGAGCCGACTAAACGGTGTCCGCTCTCACTGATCTGCTGTGGATTCTATTCCGCGACTGGGAAACAGCGGAGTTCTGGTCTCCCGCTGCTCGGAGCAGCGCCCTGATCTGTTCCAGGCCTCTCCCTGCCTCTGAACGGGACGGCTGAATAGACTCTGCAATACGCGCAGCCACTGCCAAATTCTAAATCGGTGTACAGAATAGACTCCGGTGGAAACAACTATCGTGCGCGTCGACTAGATTCAGGAATCAGTCAACGAGCACGCTCGTCGAGAGAATGTTGGAGAGTCTCCAGACAAGTGTGCTCAGCCAGAGTGGCCAGGCGCACTGCCTCCAAGGCACAGGCCTTAGCGGTTTCCCCTATGATGGGGGTCTGGAGAGCCTCCACGTTGCGGCGGTGCAGCTCCTCCCTCTGCTGCGAGCTGAGAGGTTGAGGCTGGTACTCTTCGTGGTCGAGTGACGGGCCGACGCTCCTGCCGCCGTTGCTGCTGCGATGAAAGCCAGGCGAACCGCGAAGGGAGTCGACCATGAGGACTTCCGCCGCGGGATCACAACTCCTGCTTTCAGAAAGAGTATCTGCGAAATCAGTCGGCAGATCGACCGATCCGCGAGAATACATGTCGGGCTCAATAGCCGCGACTTGGGGTGATGGATTGACAAGCCACCGCGTGTCTCACCCATCGCTGGAGCCGTGAACGGACAGACCTCTTGCGGCAGCGTCCAGCAGAATGAGTCGACGACGCGACGGCCGATGAATATGGTGAAGATGGCTGCCTGAGGAGGACGTCGTAGGAGCTCGCACGGAAGTGCACCAAGCCACGAGCCGGAAGGGCCTCGACGTCGAGGGGAGCCTCCTGGAGCCAGGTGAAATCGTCGGCGACGAAGATGAGCGCGCTGAGCCAGATCTCGCGGCCCATGACCAAATCGCCACTGGAAACCATGGTGATGAAGGTCGTAGAAAATGCAACCTCGCCGGAAGTTGCTAAGATGCTTTGCCCCATGGTGGGCGCCAAATGTCGTGGTACTAAGTCTGACAGTAAGAATAGGGGGTATGTATGGAGAGGCAAGGTCCTAGCTACAACAAGGTTGTACGCTAGTGTTTACGAGTTCAGGCCCCTCTCGGAGGAGGTAAAAGCCCTACATCTCAGTGCCCGAAGGCGGTCGACTGGATTATGAGTATGTGTGTACATTACCGGGGGTGCGAACCCTTGTCCCAGAGGAGGTGGTGGCTTATATAGAGTTTGCCAGGACCCCAACCATCTCCCGTTACAGAGGGTTGAATGTACATAAAGATTGAGGCGTTACTGGTAACGCCAGTCTTAAATGCCTTTAATGATCTTAAAGACTACGGAGTGAATACTCGCTCGTTGCTGTTCTGAGTGACTTCTGGTCTTCAGTAGGTCGAGTGGTTTCTTGTACGGTCGAGTGGTTGCCTGGTCGTATGACTTCGGGAAGGAGGGGTATCCGAGTGGTTTGTTGGTCGAGTGGATTGCACTCGACACCTTTACTGGGTACCCTTTATTGTCCCTTGAGCTTCTTTTCTTCTAGGGTAGTGACCTTAGATAGGGCGTATAGGTCAGGCATGTGACCCTACCCTAGGTCTGTATCCTCATTACATAGTGCGTGCCAAGTTTTGCATTCAAAATAGGTGTAGGTGTCTGCATTGCATAATTTTGCGTGGAAAGTATAACCATGCTCGGTCTTCAAGTAAACTCCCTTTACCTCCATAGTTTTCATAGTATTGAAACATATCTTACCGAAGACAAAAATTCTTGCATGGCAGGGGATACGCTAGTAGAATAGTAAAAAAATTATGAAGCAAATGAAGCATATGCTTAATTACGAAAAAGGACTTGTCGTTGTGACTTACTGCATCCACTTCGAAGGTCTCATCCAGTTTGATGCTGAAGCGTCTACCATCAACTAGGAAAAATTTCTATCGCACATGATGCGCTTATCTTCACAGTATTCTCACATAACAAAATCATTCTCCTCGTCAGACATTTCCTATGTTCATATATAGTTGAAACATTAATTGATATAAACACTTACTAGCAGTTCTATTAATTCAACTAGCTAGTTCTATTAATTCAACTAGTTCTATTAATTCAACTAAGCACTTACTAAAAATAATCTAGTTCTATTAAGCTTCTTACTAAAATCTCATATATAGTAAACTCTTAAATCTTTTAATTAATTATTAGATCAACTAGTTCTATAGTAAACTTTTAATTAATTGTTAGATCATCAAATCTCATATATATACCTAAATTTATCTATCTAATTCATCTAAGGACGCCGATAGCTGCCACACATGTCGTATATTCGACATGCGCCCACACACCATGTGTGATGTGAGCAGGAGGCAGCCCACACGGGTTGTGTGTGAGCAGACATTAGAATTGCCCACATGTGTGGGCGCGGCTACTTCGTGCCACACGCCAACAAGTACTACTCATCTCCACCCCACGCGTGTGGCATGAAGCAAAAATGCCCACATGTCCTGGCGCAGCTACGTTAGGTACACCGCGGGATGACGATTTAGTTGCCATCATGGTTGGCAGATGTAGTTATCCGGGATGGCAAGTGTATTTGTAAAAGCATGAAAACTCTATGTGTTTTGGTTAACTATAGTTGCCATGTCTAATTTATGGTAGTTGCCGCGTGTAATCAAACCATAGTTGCTGTGTGTGATTAGCTACTTGCCATATATGGTCAAACAGTAGTTGCCATGTGTGTTTACCTAGTTGCCACTTGTGGTTCAACCATAGTTGCCATGTATTGTTAATCACAGTTTCCATGTGTGTTTATCTGGTTGCCACGTACGCGCAACTGCAGTTGCCATCTAGCAAAAAATCACAGTTTGCCATGTGTGTTTACCTAGTTGCCACGTTCACCTAAGTGCAATTGCCATCCACAACGTAGGAGTGTCGTGTGGGTGAAAAGTAGTTCGTCCACATGCGCATGAAGTAGGTGGCTGATTGTGTGTGTAGAAACTAGTTCGCCCACACAGCGCAGCTGGCAAACAGCATGGTGCGAGCGTGTGGGCAAACTCTCCAATGCCCACACACCAGCCCCGTCCTACGTGGCACACCAAATCCACTTTTTCGTGTCAAGATTCGTCCAAAAGACAGCGAACGACGATCCAGACGTGTGGGCGAGTTGGGGAATGCCCACACGTGTGGGCGTTAGTGTTTCCGTTCATTTAATTCATCTAACATTTGACATTATATCTACATTATTTTTTATCTAATTCATCTATGACATTAATATCTAACATTTCTATATAATCATCTAACAATTGACATTAATCTAATATTTATATAAACTAGAAGTATAAAAAATTAAAAAACAGAAAAATGAAAATATTTACAGCAGAGCAACGGCCGGCGATGCGAAGCGATGGCCGGCGATGCGAGGCGACCGGGGGCGGCGACGTACGAGGACGGGCCAGGCGCGCGTGACGGCCTGGGGTGGCGACGGGGAATGGGGTCGTACGGCAGCAACGGCGACGGCAACGGGGACGTACGGCAATGGGCGCACGTGACGGGGGCGGCGACAGGGCGACGAGCGCGGCGACGGGATGACAGGGCGACGAGGACGGGTGCGGCGGCGACGGGGACGGGCGCGGACGACGAAGAAGATGAGAAGAAAATTAACTGAAATTTTTATAAGTGCTATATATATAGGAGAGGCCTTTAGTACGGTTGGTGCCACAAACCGGTACTAAAGGTCAAATTTGGCCAGGCCAAAAGGCGGGAAGCAACCAGCTTTAGTACCGGTTCGTGGCTCTAACCGGTACTAAAGACCACCCTTTAGTACCGGTTGGAGCCATGAACCGGTACTAAAGGCCTGCGCTGGCGCAGGTCCTGTGCGGCAAGTTTAGTCCCACCTCGCTAGTCGAGAGGCGTCCGCACTGGTTTATAAGCCCCAGTGCGGCAGCTCTCTCGAGCTCCTCTCTTTAGCAGGCTTTCGGGCCTAATTTTGCTGCGCTGCCCTGTGGGCCTGCTCGGCCTTATGGGCCTATTTCCAGGCCCAAGGCCAGGCAGGTCCACTCGGCAGCACGCAGAGTTTTTGTTTATGTTGTTTTTTTCTTTTTTACTTTATTTATTTTCTTTTATTTATTTCTGAGTTGTTTTATACTGTATTTATAGTTTCTTTGTGAATATTTTTGCTTAGGTACAAAAAATTTAATATTCTTTTATTTATTTCTGAGTAGTTTTATACTGTATTTAGAGTTTCTTTGTGAATAGTTTTGCTTTAGGTACAAAAAAATTCGTCCGAAACCCTGATACTTCAAAAGAGATTGTCCAGTTTGTACATGAAGTGCATCCAGTTTTTGCGGTAACCCTCTCTAATTTTTCGCACATATGCTATGTGAGTGAAATGATGATACTATGCAAGCTTCAACCTTTTCGGAGTTCATTTGTAGTGCTTTTCAATTTCAGGGCCATTTAGCTCAAAACAAATCTGTAAATGCATGAAAAATAGCAAATGATGTCAGAAATGGTTTAAAGTTGATGACGTGGCTTTGAATGGTGCATACTGAACGCAAAAACAGAATCTGGAGTTGTAGTAAGTTTAAAAAATGAAGTGCTGGTGTAACAGATGAGTTTTTGTCCGAAACCCTGATACTTGAAAAGAGATTGTCCAATTTGTACACGAAGTGCATCCAGTTTTTGTCGTAACCTTCTCTACTTTTCGCACATGCTATGTGGGTGAAATGATGATATCATGCCAAGTTTCAACCTTTTCAGAGTTCATTTGTAGTGCTTTTCAATTTTAGGATCATTTAGCTCAAAACAAATCTATAAATGCATGAAAAATAGCAAATGATGTCAGAAAGGGTTGAAAGTTGATGACGTGGCTTTGAATGGTGCATCCTGAACGAAATAAAAAAGTCTGGAGTTGTAATAACTTTAAAAAAAATGAAGTGCCGGTATAACACATGAGTTTTCATCCGAAATCCTCATACTTCGAAAGAAATTGTGCAGTTTGTACACGAGGTGCATCCAGTTTTTGCCCTAACCCTCTCTACTTTTTCGCACATGTTATGTGGGTGAAATGATAATATCATGCCAAGTTTCAACCTTTTCAGAGTTCATTTGTAGTGATTTTCAATTTCATGGTCATTTAGCTCAAATAAAATCTGTAAATGCATTAAAAATAGCAAATGATGGCAGAAAGGATTGAAAGGTGATGACGTGACTTTGAATGGTGCATACTGAACGCATAAAAAATATACATCAAAAATACATTGATCATCAATGATCTCTTTGTGTAGAATCTAAATTGTTAATAGGAATCTTCGTCGGTTTATGAACCGGCGAAGATTCCTAGTGCGGCCACAGATCCTACACATAGAGTTTACTTAAGACCAAGTAGTTGTGATAGTTTGAGAAGTAACATATTTAAGGTGGTAAAAACCCTGTAAGCCGAGCGAGGTGGGACTAAAAAACCGCTGCAACTAAACAACTTTAGTACCGGTTTGTGGCATGAACCGGTACTAAATGTGCTGGTGGGGTCCCAGCCTGCCAACAGCCTCTTTAGTACCGGTTCATGGCATGAACCGGTACTAAAGGTACGCCACGAACCGGTACTAATGAGCGATGCCTGCCTAGCCGTTTGAACCGGCACTAATGGTCACATTAGTGCCGGTTCATCTAGAAACCGGGACTAATGTGCTGAACATTAGACCCTTTTTCTACTAGTGCATCTGCAATCCCCGCCGCGCGCGTACCCACCCTGTCGGGGGTTGGGTGCGACATATGCCAAAGGATGGCTTATCATGGTGGGGGCGAGTAGAACGTCACCGGTGCCTGGAAACGGGATGAGGCAAAGGCATGCACCCCGGCGAATCTTACCCAGCTTCAGGGCTCTCCGTGGAGATAACACCCCTACTGCTGCTCTGCGGGGTCTCCGCATGATCACTATGGCAAAGTGAGTACAAGGTTGCTCCTTGAGCTGTTTCCTGGAGGTAGGAGAAGGCAAGGCTAGCTCCCTCCTTCCTATATGATCTGATCTAGTGCTAAAGAAGCGATCCCCCTTGCATGGGTGCCCCGGGGGACTTATATAGGCCCGCCCCCCCAGGGATACAATGGTAATCCAACTGGGTGTGGGTCCCAGCTATATGTCTCTCAGGCCACCGTCTTCTCCACCGACTACTGGGGCCCGCCGACTGGCGGGCCCCGCCAATAGGCCTGGTACGGAGCCGATAGGTCCTGTCCGCCGTGGGCGGGTCATGCCGGCTACGTATTACTGTAGCCATGCCTCCAATGACGCTGGCTTGGTCATGAGGTCATGGCAACAGTGTCGCCGCCTGACGGACGATCACTCTCGCCATTCCCCGTCTTGTCTGGTTAATGGCGTGCCGGGCCCGTGGGAGGGGTCGGCCGACTCCAAGAGGCCAACTCCCAACGGGTCCGTCTTGTGGCGCTCTCTCCGTCTTCTGTATCCCTGCTGACGGATGGGACCCGCCATCTCTAGGCCGTACAGGCAGGCCATCGTGGGCACAGTGCGCCGCCCACGGGGGCTGAGGTCCAGGCAGGCATGGCAACAGTGACGCGCCGGATGGAGATCTCCAGCGATACGATGCACTGTAGCCATGCCAGCCCTTCACAAGCGGGGCAGGGATGGGCCACGCGGTGACCGTACCCCGTCCCGTCCATCATGGCGAAGGCAGGAGGTGGTTGGAGTCGCGGGCCGACTCCCCATAGCCGGCTTCTCTGGAAGCCGTCAGTTAGGAGTCGGCTTATCTCGAAGTCGACCCTGGGACTCGGCCGCGAGGGGCAGTCGGCGGCCTTGCCGCCGACTTCCCGAAGGCGGCTCCTTATCGTGGGGTCTTGAAGGGCGCAGTCTGCCCCGATGTCTTGAAAGGTTCAAGGGCTCGGGTTAGCCTACCCGTGGCCCATTACTCCGACAGTAGTCCCCGAAGCTGGTGAGGCGCCGAGGGTGACATGTCGAGGAGTCTCAACGGTTTCATCCTTTTGGTGGTGGAATCTGGACCTTGCTCGCCGTCCTCCTCTAGGCCGACTAGCTGGAGCCGGACTCACAGAAGGCCGTCTTGCCCCTTAAAGAGTTTGAAGGTCGTAGCGGGATCCAGGCAGCGTGCCTGATAATCTTCCGGGCAATTGCTCGTTGCGGATCCGTCGCGTGGCGCCACGCGGCAAGGTCAGTCTGCCCACCCACGCGCGCGACGGGGCAGGGCGTCAGGCGGGGCCCACCACTACCACGCCTCGGCACGCGAACGGATCTGTTGCCGCCGTGGGGACAGTTGGGATTTCCACGTCATAACTGCGCGCAGTTACTTCGTGTGGTAAATCGTGGGGGCGTGGGGGTCCTGGGCACAGTTAATCCCACGTCCGCCCCATCGGCTTCTCAGCCCACGAGCCTATAAGTAGGCGGGAGGAGGGGGGCGGCGGAGCACGCGCGCCCATTTCCCCTACTCCCTTCACTTCCTCTTGCTTCTTCTTCTTCTCGCCGCCGCCGCGCCGAACCACGCCACGCCCGCATCGATGAGCTCTTCCTTCGCCGCCGCACCTCCTGCCGTGCGCTCCGGCGTGTGGGACGGCTCCGAGGTGGATGACAACCACATTGAGTTCCTTCGTAAGACGCGTCGCCTCCTCGGTGAGGACTTAGTGCGGGACCGCGCCGCGCCGGAGAGGGAAGTATCGCCCGCGCCGGAGGAGGGAGAGCGGGTTGTATTCCGCTCGCACCTCATGCGCGGCCTGGGGCTGCCGGCGAGCGGTTTCTTCTGCTCCTTCTTGGAGTTTCACGGGCTCCATCCGCACCACCTTACCCCGAACACGGTGATGCTGCTGGCTGCCTTCGCCACCTTGTGCGAAGGCTTCCTCGGTGTTCTCCCCACCATCGAGCTATGGGGGAGTTCTTTCAGTCCAATCTCGGCACGCACGTCGCCGGCGTGCCGACCCAGTGTGGTGCCTTCATCGCGATGCGGAGATCGGTGGCCGACAACCCGTTTCCCACCATCCCGCTGATTAAGTCGGTGAAGATGTGGCAACGGTTTTATTTTTATGTGAAGAACGTCGCCCCAGACGGCGAATGGGTCAATCTGCCGCCTTACGAAGCCGGCGCACCGGCTGGGAGGCTCCCCAGCTAGTCCCACCGGGTCAAGATGCTGACTCCCGCTGGCGCCGCCGCCGTCGCACGACTCCGAGTACTGACGTAGTCGGAGGGTTTGATCGGGGCCGACCTGCTGGCCGCCTTCATGGCGCGCCGATTCCTCCCGCTCCAAGGCCGACTTCATCTAATCTGTCAGATGAGCGGCCACCGGGATCCGAGTCGGATGTGCTCCAAGGACATGCCCCACGCGGAGGTGGCGGACACGGTGAATTACATCACAAACTGCAATCTCGCGGCGGATTGGCGGTTCGGAAAGGAGTCGTACTCACGCGCCAACCCCCCGCCTGCTGTAAGTCGTCTCTCTTCTTGTTCTGTCTTCTTTTGCAGACGAATCCGACTTCTGATCTTTTTGGTTTTTCTCGAGCAGAACCCCCTCATCCAGCCTTCAGCCGGCACCGCAGGCCCGACCCGTCAGTTCGTCTCTAACCGAGCGGAGAGTGACGTCGACGACCCTGACTTGGGGGCCGCGGCAATGGAGGCCGACGCCGAAGGAGGAGGAGGAGGAAGAGGAGGAGGCTTCAGGCCCTCGGCCACCTTTGCCGATGGGCCTGATGATGACGCCGAGGGGGAAGTTGCTCCGCGCCACCAACCAAGGGTTGGCCAGCCGAGCGCGAGTTCCTCCGCTGGCTTGGATTGTCAAGACGGCGCGAAGAGGCGTCGGGCCGGGCCGAGCTTGCTTGGCGGCCAGTCGAAGAAGTTCAAGGGGGCAACCGCCGCGACCAAGCAGGAAGAGGCAATCGCGAAGGCCAACCGCTTCCGTAAGGAAGTGAAAAAGCCGCCACCGGTCTCCACGTAAGTGCTTCCGCCTTTTGTCGTGTTTTCTACTGGTGAATCTTGTCCAAATGTTTTACATGCCTTCCTCGCTTCAGGGCTCCCCTTACCTTTGAGAGGGTCGCCGCCGCCTCCGTCATGGGGTCGGCAGAGACGTCCGCCACTACTCGGCGGATTGACCCCGCCGCCGACCTCCGGGAGGCGACGGAGCGGAACGCACGGGAGAAGCGTGACGAGGACGAAGACGCCCGCCTGGAGAAGGCGGAGGCCGAGAAGGCGGCGGCCTCCGCCCAGAGGAAGCTGGATGAGGCCGAAGCCGCCATTGCGGCAAGGCAGCGAGCTGAGGAGGCCACGCACTGCCAATCGGCGCTGCTCGTCATCCTGCTGAACTCCGCGTTGCCGCCCCCGGAGTTCACGGGGCAGACTGGGGAAGCCGGCGGCGAGAACCCTGTCATGGAGAGGGAAAGCGGCAAGGCCTCCATGTCGGACACGGCCGTGCCGCCACCGCCGCCTCCTCCACCGTCTGGGAGTGCGCAAGGTAAACAGCCAGCAGGCCCGCTGGTGCCGCCGACTGAGGACGAGTCCGTGGCGAAGCTGCTCCTTCAAGTCGCCTCGCCAGCGCGCCGCCGCCTTGAGAAGGCGACTTCGGCGCCACGCCCCTTGGCGACCAGCGCCGCCAGCTCAGCCATCCCAAACGCTGAGGCGACGAGTGCCGCGCCCGTTGGGTGGGTGCGAGGAGGCGGCACAGGCCCACTGAACCAGGCGCTTCTGGACGTTCAGGCGAAACTGCGAGCCGAGGGCGACGCCATCCAGAACAACACCAAGGCGCATCTGGCGTCGCGAGCAGCCGTCCAGGTATGCTTTCATTTTTTGACTTTGTTTTTCCTTGTTCTTCTCTGTGGGGGGCGCGCCAGCGCACCCACTGGGTGTAGTCCCCGAGTTTCAGGCTGGCTGCTGAGCAGGCGGCTCGGAACTCCTTCTGGCGATGTCCAATACTTATCTTTGTCTAAAATTCTTATCACATGAGTATCACAACCTCCGCGTCACTGCCTTCAACCACAATGTTAAGGAGCTGGGCAGGCGGACTGCCGACTTGTCGGAGAGCCAGAGTGAGTCCTCCTTCTTCTTCGTGGGGGCGCACTGGCGCACCCGCGGGCTGTAGTCCCCGAGATTCAGGCCGACTGCTGAGCAGTCGGGCCGGATCTTCCCGGCGATCTTCTTTGTTGACGACTTAACGTCTTTTCCTTTTTATTCTTCAGAGGCCAACGCCACTCTTCAGCAGCAGCTGGGCGAAGCCAACACCGCCTTGTGTGCCAAGGGGGAGGAGTGCAGCAAGCTCGCTGCGGAGCGCAACCTGCTGGCTGCGCACCTGGCGGAGCAAAGGGAGCTGCTCAAGAAGGCGCAGGATGAGGCAGGGAAGAAAGAGACTGCTCTCCTAGCCGAGTTCGAAAGCGAGCGCTCCTCCTGGACCGACAAGGAGGCACTGCTGACCTCCGTCTTCCATGAGATTGAGGACATCGTCGACGGTGAGTTTCTTTACTTTCTTTGAGCCGCTGACTATGGGTCGGGCTGACTCCTGATTTTTTGACTTGCTTCTTTTTTGTCTTGGCAGACTTCTTCCCTGGCCACTCGCAGGCGGCCACTCAGGCCATTGAGGTTGATCGCGAGGCGCGGAGGGCAAATGGCGTAGAGATTGCCGCCAACGCCCCTCGGACCCTCGATGAGCAGCTTCTGAGCATCGAGGCTCGTCTGCGGCTGGCCCATCGGATGCTGCGCCAGCTTCAACGTGCCGGCGCCCAGGCGATTGTTGCCCTGTGGCCAGACATGCCGGTTTTGCACACTTCCAGTCGGACTGCCGACTGGATGGAGGTCGCGGCTAGTCGTCTTGAGGCCTGGAAGGGTTCCTCGGCCCGGGCTGGAGCGCGCTGGGCCTTGGAATTCGTCAAGGCGTGGTATCCAGGGCTGGACCTGGACCGGTTGGCCGCGTTCCGGTCAGAGGCCCAGGCGGAGCTGATAGCTGTGGAAGACGCCCTCGTCGCGCGTGCGGTGGCGATCGCCGACTACGCAGACACCAACGTCTTCGTCCCTGATCGGGCTGAAGACGGCGGGGAGGCGCCGCCGGAGTGGATTGGGATGAACCCGTATTATGACGAGGACTCGGCGGAGGTGATTGGTTCCAGCGCCGAGGAGGAAGGCGAGGCGGAGGACGAAGGTGAGAAGGAGGCGCCAGAAGACGGAGCGGGCGACCAGCCTCAGCTCGACCGCGCCTCCAGCAACAAGCCGCGCCCGACCGAGCCGGCTGCCGCCGGAGACGATCAAGCCGAGACTGTCCAGCCGGTCGCCCCGGCGCCTGACACCGCCGTCTCTTCCGACCCTCCGAACCCGTCTGCCGCTTCCTAGGCTGCCGTCTTGCCTTCATCTTATCTGCTTTAGTAGTCTTTGAAGAACTTGTTAATTCGAACAATTCCACCCGCGGGGTGTATTTTGAACTTATGCTTGAAGATTTGGCCAAGGGCCTATGTTATGTAAATATTTATCCGAATTCTATCTTTCCTTGCTCTTTGCTCTTTTGGCTTTTTCCTTTGCCGCCTTCCCTTATTAGCCGCCTTGCCAGTCGGACGGCCGTTCTGCGGACCGCCTCTGGATCAAATGCTTGGCTACTTTGGGAAGGCAAGTACTTGGCCATTTTTTAGAGTCTTTTTAACAAGTTGGATAGAAAGCGGCAAGCCGACTGCTCAAAAGTCAGCTTTGCTAAGAGAGGCTGGAAGCCGGCTTAAGCTATGTTTATGCTTTGAGTCCTTAGCCATTTTTCATGTGGGCGCCCATTCTTCCTTACTCCTGCCCACCAAACAGTCGCTCTGCGAGCTGCGGCTTCTGACAGGAGACGGCTTAGACACCACACACTACTTGTCTGACTGCAGGAAGCATTCCATAGCGCGAGGCAGCGAGTCCCTGGGCCGACTAGTCGAGCCCAGTGCCAAGCGGCATAACAAAGAGTAGTATACTCGAAGGCATAATTCTTATTATACAGTAACAAAAAGGGCAGTCCCCGAGCTCGTCTCGGGGGCCCCAAAGTCTTGGTACTTTAATACAAAGGGTAGCGTGATACATACTGCATCAACTGTAAAATCTTCGGAGAAGATTTGCATTCCATGGGTGTTCCGTCTCTTTGCCGGAGTCGTCCCTCTTGCCTGCTCGGGGCTTCTGAGCGTCGATCAGGTAGTAGGAGTCGTTGCCCAGCACTTTGCTGATAATGAATGGGCCTTCCCATGGTGCCGACAGCTTGTGCTGGCCGGTTGTTCGCTGGATCAGTCGAAGCACAAGGTCGCCCTCTTGGAAAGATCTCGGCCTGACCATCCTGTTGTAGTATCGGCGCAGGCTCTGCTGGTAGATGTTGGACCGGCTGAGTGCCAACAGCCGGCCCTCTTCCAGCAGGTCGACACCGTCTTGACATGCTTCTTCTGCTTCCTACTCGGTGTACATGGTGACTCGAGGGGAGTCGAACTCTATGTTCGTCGGGATGACGATTTCAGCACCGTAGACGAGGAAGAAAGGTGTGAAGCCGGTTGACTTGTTTGGAGTCGTGCGCAGACTCCAGAGGATGGCTGGCAACTCATCAAGCCAACAGCCGGCCGAACGCTCTAGTGGTTCGACCAGCCGAGGCTTGATGCCGGACAGGATGAGGCCGTTTGCTCGCTCTACCTGGCCGTTTGACTGCGGATGGGCAACGGGCGCTAAGTCTAGTCGGATGCCCTGTGTCGCGCAGAAACGGGCCAAGGCACCTTTGGCGAAATTTGTGCCATTGTCGGTGATGATGCTGTGTGGTATGCCGTACCGAGTCGTGATGTCGGCGATGAAATTCACTGCAGTTGTACCATTCAACTTCTTGATGGGCTTTACTTCTATCCACTTGGTGAACTTGTCCACCGCGACAAGTAAGTGAGTTAGGCCGCCTCGTGCTGTTTTGAATGGTCCCACCATGTCCAGGCCCCAAACCGCAAAGGGCCAGACGATGGGGATAGTCTTGAGTGCAGAAGCCGGCTGATGTGGCTTGGAGCGGAACTTCTGGCACCCTTTGCACATTTGGACCAATTCTTTGGCCTCTTCTAGGGCGGTTGACCAGAAGAAACCGTGTCGAAAGGCTTTGGCGACGAGTGCTCTTGAAGCCGCATGGTGGCCGCACTCGCCTTGATGGATGTCTTTGAGAATTGCTTGGCCTTGCTCTGGCTTGACGCAATGCTGGTAGACACCAGTGACGCTGCGCCTGACCAACTCTCTGTTAACTATGGTGTAAGCTGCCGCTCGGCATTGTACTTGCCGAGCCAAGATTTCATCGGTTGGCAGCTCTTTGCTCATTAGGAACTTGAGGATGGGCTGGGCCCATGAGGGTGCTGCTATTTCTTCAACTGCTAGTACTGCGACTTGGACGAGGGCGGCTGGGTTGGGAGGCAGCGGGCTGGAGTCCGCGGCCACTTGCTGGATTGATGAAGTCCGCGGGCCGACTAGTGCAGTCCCCGGGCCGAGTTCTGGAGTCTTCGGAATGGTCGTTGTAGTCCCCGGGCCGGTTCTGAAGTTCTCGGGCTGGCTTCGACTGCGGCGTTCTTGGAGCCATTTGTAAGAATTCTCGTGCCGCCTGCTGGGGCTCTTGAGTCGGATCCGACTTCTTCGGGGGGAGCCGGCACAAAGATGGAGTCTGATTCTGGTGAAGGCTTGACAGACGGCTTGAGGAGGCGCCGAAGGGCGACGCTAGATGGTATTGCTTGGCGGGTGGAGCCAATTCGTGCCAGGGCGTCTGCTTGGTCGTTGTCATTTCTTGGCACGTGAAGGAACTTGCACCCCTCAAAATATCCACTGAGTTGCTGTACAAGGAAGCAGTAACTCGCCATGTTTGCATCCTTGGCGTCCCAATCGCCAAATGACTGCTGGACCACTAAGTCGGAGTCGCCATAACACAGGATCCGACGAATGCCAAGTTCTTTGGCAAGCCGGAGCCCATGAATGAGCGCCTCGTATTCAGCAACGTTATTGGAGGCGGCGAAATGGATCTGCAGCGCATATCTGAGCTTGTCGCCTTTGAGGGAAGTGAGGACAACACCGACTCCCAAGCCGGTGCGCATCTTGGAGCCGTCGAAATGCATCCGCCAATGGGTGGAGTCGGGCGCTGGCGACAAGTACTGGGTCTCGGCCCAGTCGATGAGGAAGTCGGCCAGTGCTTGCGACTTGATGGCGGTGCGGGGCTGGTAGTAGATGGTGTAGGGAGCCAGCTCAATGGCCCATTTGGCCACTCGGCCAGAAGCATCTCGGCTTCCGATGATCTCGGCTAGTGGGGCTGTGCAAACCACAGTGATTGGATGCTCCTGAAAGTAAGGCTTCAGCTTCTTGGCGGCAAAGTGCACACCGTAGCACATCTTCTGGTAGTGGGGGTAGTTCTGCTTGGAGATCGACAGTACTTCGCTCAAGTAATATACCGGTCTCTGGGCAGGTAGTGCCTTGCCTTCCTCCTTGCGTTCAACTACAATGACCGTGCTGACTACCCGGCTGGTGGCGGCAATGTATAGGAGCATGGGCTCTTTAGGAGTCAGGGCCGCCAGCACAGGGGGAGTAGTCAACATTTTCTTCAACTAGAGAAAAGCTTCGTCCGCCTTGGGGTTCCACTCGAAAAAGGTCATCTTCTTCATGAGCTGGTATAAAGGGAGAGCCTTCTCGCCCAGCCGACTGATGAATCGGCTGATGGACGCCAAGCAGCCGGTGAACTTTTGCACATCTAGCAGTCAGCTGGGTACATCCATCCTCTCGATGGCCTTGATCTTTACAGGGTTGCACTCTATGCCGCGTTCAGAGACTAGGAAGCCAAGGAGTTGGTCGGCTGGTACTCCGAAGACACACTTCTTAGGGTTGAGCTTGATCTGGAATCGACGCAGGTTCTCAAAAGTTTCCTTGAGGTCTTCCAGCAATGTTCCACGCTTTTCCGTCTTCACCACCACATCGTCCACGTAGACGTGGGCGTTTCTGCCGAGTTGCTTGAGGAGGCACTTCTGCATGCAACGCTGAAAGGTGGTGCCGGCATTCCTCAAGCCGAACGTCATGGTCAGGTAGCAGAAGGCTCCAAACGGCGTGATGAAGGCGGTCTTCAGTCTGTCAGCCGGGTTCAGCTTGATCTGGTGATATCCTGAATATGCATCTAAGAAGCTCAACAGCTCGCATCCGGCCGTGGAGTCTATCACCTGATCAATTCTCGGCAGAGCGAATGGGTCCTTGGGGAAAGCTTTGTTGAGGCTTGTGTAGTCAATACACATCCGCCACTGCTTGTTCTTCTTCAGCACCAGGACCGGGTTTGCTAACCACTCCGGGAAAAAATACTTCCATAATGAAGTCGGCTGCCAGGAGTCAGGCTATCTCTTCTCCAACAACTCTTCTCTTCTCTTCTGATAGGCGGCGCAAGGGCTGCCTGACGGGCTTCACATCAGATCGGACATGTAACTTGTGCTCGGCGAATTCCGTCGGTACACCTGGCATGTCTTTATGGGACCATGCGAAGATGTCTCGATTCTCATGAAGGAAATCGACGAGCTCGCCTTCCTATTTGCTGTCAAGGTTTGCACCTATGACAGCGTACCTCTCTGGGTGTTCCGGGTCCAAGGGTATATTCTTTGTTTGTTTGGCCGGCTTGAACGAACCTTCAGCTTCCGACTCCTTGGGGTTGGGCGACATCTCGGGCTGCTTGCCGGCCATCGCCACAACCCGATCAAGAAGCCGCTTCTCAGCTGCGATCACCAAGGACTCGGCTAGCCGACTGCTTTCGGCCGCGCAAGCGGACAACTTTCTGTAGTCTCCGGCTATGGTTAGAATCCCCTTGGAACTCAACATCTTCATCTTGATGTAGGCGTAGTGGGGGACCGCCATGAACTTGGCCAAAGCAGGTCAGCCAAGCAACGCATGGTACGGGCTTTTGAGGTCCACCACTTTAAACCAAACTGGCTCTCGGCGGAAATGATCTTTGTCTCCAAAGAGGACGTCTATTAGGATCTTGCCGATTGGTGAGCAGGAAAGGCCAGGAACAATGCCGCAGAACACAGTCCGGCTGCTCTGAAGCTGTATTTGCTTGATTCCTAACTTCTCCATGGTATCCTTGTACAGGATGTTGATGCTACTGCCTCCGTCTATCAGCACTCGCGAGAAGCGAGCGGCCCACCTATCTGTGGCAAAGGTGGCACCTAAGACCAGGGCGTAGGAGCCCGGACTCGGCATCACCTCTGGGTGACCAGCTCTGCTCCAACTGATAGGCTTCTCGGACCAGTGCATGAACTCTGGAGTACTTGATGCTACTGCATTCACCTCTTGCTGCTGCAGCCGCCTGCTGCGCCGATCGTCAGCCACATTGGTGAACACCACATAGGCTCTGTGCTCTTCTGGGTACTTGTCTTGTACTGCGCCGACTGGCCTGACAGCCTGCTGCTGGGGCAGCGGTGGAGGCGGCGGCCCAGTAGGCGGGGGAGGTAGGAGGCCGTCTCCCTTGGCGATTCTGGTGAGCCAGTGGCATTTCCGGTTGGTGTGATTCGACGGCTTCGCGCCACTATGGAACTTGCAGGGGCCACCTAGAGTCTGCTCGTAAGAGAAGGTCGGCAACCAGTTGGACTTGCCGCCTTTCTGTCGCTTGGTCGGAGGCTGCTCCTCCGGCTGCTGGTCTTCGACTGTCGCAACTTGCCGGCTGCTGGAAGCCGGCTGTGGGGCTTTGCGCTTGTGATTGTTCTGTTGTTGTCGCCGACTAGCGTCCCCAGCCGGAGTTCTGGGAGCCTGAGGGGCTACTTTGCCGGTCGCACTAACTTGAATCTTTGCCTTCATGGAGGAGTCGGCCGTGGCGTATTTGTCTGCTACGATCAGTAGCTCGTCAAGAGTCCTCGGCTCATCACAAAGGAGCTTGTGCTTGAGGAGGGTGCCTTCTCTGCACCCGGCAGTGAAGTACTCGATGGCCTGCACCTCGTGCACGCCCTCGCAAGAGTTCCGAAGCTCGACCCAGCGCGTGAGGTAGTCACACGTTGACTCGTCGGGGCCTTGCACGCACAAGGAGAGTTGGCGAGGCTTGGGAGGTCGCTTGTACGTGCTCGTGAAGTTGCGGACGAAGGCTTCGGTTATGCTGCGGGGCTTCAGGCTGTTCAACCATGTCCGGGCTGTGCCCTGGAGCATGAGTGGAACATAGTTTACGGCAACACGCTTGTTGCCGTTTGCTATGTTGACGGCCGTGGAGTAGTCGACCAGCCAGTCTTCCGGCTTCACGGAGCCGGTGTACTTGGGCGTATCTCGGGGGAGCGTGAACCCTTTGGAAAGGGCTCGTCTCGAATGCGAGGTCCGAAACAGGGCAGGCCCAACTTGTCTTCTTCTTCCAGCGTCAGGGATCGGTGGAGTCGGTCGATCCGGTGGCGGGCGTCATTTTCTCCGACTCCCTCTCGGCGGCCAAGGCGGTCGCCGAGAGTCGGATGCTCAACGGGTGGCGGGGAGACTCGCCTTTCTTTGCGAGGAGGAGGAGGCAGATAGTCGTCCCGCCGTTCCACTGCTTTGGGGCGGCCGTCTTAGTCGCACTCGATGGTGATGCGAGTCCGACTGTTGCTGACAGCCAGATCCTTGTGTTTCCTTCCGCGGACACCGCCAGTTGGTATCCGAGACGTCGCGCCTTGCTCTCGGCGGGGAGGCAGGTCGTTGTTTTGTCGTTGCGACGCCTCCGTGCGGCAGTCGGCTTCATTCTGCGCGACAGCCGCGTCGAGGAGCTGCTGGACTCGCTCCGTCATCTAGCGGCGCTCCTCACCCTCGAAGTTGTCTAGCTCGTTCGCCGCCGCCTGGGCGGCGCGGATGTTCTCCACAGGCGTGGTGTACACAGGGCAATTGGCCCCGAACAGGCTGGCGATGGCCATGCCGCGCTGCCGGACCGCGCCTAGGCGGCTAGGCCCAGTTGGGGCCGGCGAGCCGCCCACAGCGTGATCCGTCTCACGCTGGTAGGCTTCTGACAAGCGTATCATGTTTGCCAGCTTCTTCGCGCCTTCGACGAGCTGAAGGCGGCGCACCTCCAGCGTCTCAGTGTCAGCGTCTCCCGGAATAGGCGCGGTCAGGTCTTGCAGAGCCGCGTCGAGTGGATCATGAGCTCCTTCACCGGAACGCTCGCCATGATCGAGGACGAGAACCACTGTGACGGTGCTTCCGCCGCTCTCCGTGCGAGGGAGCAGCTCGTCGTAGACCGGAATGCCTCGAGCGACGCGGTGTCGGAGTCGACCAGCATTGGGTCGGTGGAGCCTATGGGCTCCAGGTCCACGGCAGGCTCGCCGGCGACGTGGAGTTGGTCAAGGAGGCCTGCGAGGAGGCTCTCGGGGCCGCCCGTGCCTGCGTCGGATGCAGGATCGTTGGAGAGGCGAACCTCGCCGACAAGTTCGGCGAGGCGGCTGGCTGCGCAGACGATCTCAGCGCCGTGCAGCGCATCGGCGCAGACTCTGTCTGGCGTGCCGGGCTGGCTGCGCTCGCCAGGGAGAAAAAGGGTTTCCGTCCAGAGCAGGTCTCCGGACGACGGTGCACCTCGCCCCATGGTGGGCGCCAAATGTCGGGGGTTGGGTGCGATATATGCCAAAGGATGGCTTATCATGGTGGGGGCGAGTAGAACGTCGCCGGTGCTTGGAAACGGGATGAGACGAAGGCATGCATGCCGGCGAATCTTACCCAGCTTCAGGGCTCTCCGTGGAGATAACACCCCTACTGCTGCTCTGCGGGGTCTCCGCATGATCATTATGGCAAAGTGAGTACAAGGTTGCTCCTTGAGCTGTTTCCTGGAGGTAGGAGAAGGCAAGGCTAGCTCCCTCCTTCCTATATGATCTGGTCTAGTGCTAAAGAAGCGATCCCCCTTGCATGGGTGCCCCTGGGGGCTTATATAGGCCCGCCCCCCAGGGATACAATGGTAATCCGACTGGGTGTGGGTCCCAGCCGTCTATCTCTCAGGCCGCCGTCTTTTCCGCCGACTGTTGGGGCCCGTCGACTCGCGGGCCCCGTCGACAGGCCCGGTACGGAGCCGACAGGTCCTGTCCGCCACGGGCGGGTCACGCTGGCTACAGATTACTGTAGCCATGCCTCCAATGACGCTGGCTTGGTCATGAGGTCATGGCAACAGTGTCGCCGCCTGACGGACGATCACTGTCGTCATTCCCCGTCTTGTCTGGTTAATGGCATGCGGGGCCCGTGGGAGGGGCCGGCCGACTCCAAGCGGCCGACTCCCAACAGGTCCGTCTTGTGGCGCTCTCGCCGTCTTCTGTATCCCCGCTAACGGGTGGGACCCGCCATCTCTGGGCCGTACAGGCAGGCCGTCGTGGGCATAGTGCGCCGCCCATGGGGGCTGAGGTCAGGGCAGGCATGGCAACAGTGATGCGCCGGATGGAGATCTCCAGCGATACGGCGCACTATAGCCATGCCAGCCCTTCGCAAGCGGGGCAGGGATGGGCCATGCGGTGACCGTACCCCGTCCCGTCCATCATGGCGAAGGCAGGAGGTGGTTGGAGTCGCGGGCCGACTCCCCATAACCGGCTTCTCTAGAAGCCGTCAGTTAGGAGTCGGCTTATCTCGAAGTCGTCCCTGAGACTCGGCCGCGAGGGGCAGTCGGCGGCCTTGCCGCCGACTTCCCGAAGGCGGCTCCTTATCGTGGGGTCTTGAGGGGCGCAGTCCGCCCCGATGTCTTGAAAGGTTCAGGGGCTCGGGTTAGCCTACTCGTGGCCCATTACTCCGACACACCCTCACGCACATCCACTTCGGCGACGGGCCGCCGCCAGTAATGGATGGATTGACCGCTCCCTGCTGACCACCACTATCATGGATCCACGCCACCACGAGCAGTCCCGAGACCTGCCATGGTTGGAGCCAGTCGACCCGCTAGTGGCCAACATACAGGAGATGCAGGGAGACCGGGTGGTCCGTGAGCGCCTCGAGGTAGAGCAAGCCGGCGAGGCCTGCATGGCGGAACTCCGCCGCCTCTACCCGGAGCACGTCGAGGTTGTGTGCCAACTGTATGAGTAGGACCGGGGTGACCGAGGCTATCGATCTTTCCAGCGACCCCGTCGTCGATGAGGGCGAGGTTGATAACAGGGGCCATGGTCATCAAACTGGGAGGATCAAGAATGAGAGCGATAGTGAGTAGTTTTAGTAAGTTTTAATGGAATTTAGTCTAAATTATATTTAATTTATATAAAATATTTTGAATCAAGATCGATGTACTAGTTTGCACCAAATTTGTGTTGAATTCTTTTTTACTCCGTTAGGTTTAGGGAATCGGTGAGAAACCGTACTTTTTTGGAGGAGCAAGATGCTCTTAATTATACAGACATGCGGTAAAACGATTTTACGGGGACTATTGAAGATGCTGTTCGGGCATCCTCATCCACTCATGGTGCTAAGTAGAGGTTTAGAGATGGAAGAATTACTTGTATGTCTTTTGATTTGATCTTCCATCCATAGTGCTGGGTAGTAATAGAAGTTGAAAGATGGAAGAATTAGTTATGGTTCTATCAGATCTTCCAAGATAGCGTGGAGAGCTAGAGTATCCTTAATCCTTGTCCATCCATGGTGCTAATAAGGTCATAGAAGTTAAAAGATGGAAGAATTAGTTACACCCAATGCTAAAAGAGGGAAAAGGACGGCACAACAAATCCATGGTGAAAAGTTTAGCCGTCTATGGTACTGTAAGCCATTCCTCTTTTTCCTTTTCCTTTACGCAGGCGTTAACTTAACATCCATGAATATAAATTGAGCCAAGGGATGCGATACAAATAGCTCAGAAGGTTTACCCTAGGTCTGTGTTTAAAACTCAGTGTAACTGCACGTGCTCACGTACACAGACATACACTCATCCGTATGAATGAACACACAAACATCCCATCTCTATGAACATCTTCCAGACAAGGGGAGTGCTGAGATGCGTACACCTCTAACAAAAACGCCCGGCGCAGGTTGTACGTAGATTTATTAGATACACAAGTGGAATCAAATATCTTTCCGGATGCACCACAAGCAATTGTTATCTTGCGTGTACAGGCGTGATCTTTGTGTTGCTGAGCGTCGGAGATACTGAACGAAGAAGAAAAAATATCAACCGCGCGGGAGGTGGAGTGTGGCTTTGGAACGAGAAAACAAAATGCCTGCCTTTTCCTGGGTGCGGGTACACGGAAAGGAGTGACGAACACGTACGCAGAGACGCCACGCCGCTTTCCCCCTCCCTGTAGAATCGCTTTGGGCTGTGCCTCGCCTTTCTCGGTGGTCCACTGACCGCGGACAGGGTGAATACTATTCCTTGGGAGTTAATACCATTATTGATACATAAACTTGTAGGGGTGGGAACAGTTTCATACAAGAACTAAAAAACCCCACAAAACTAGCCCTCCAACTTGTCTGCTGTAACAAATTTATACAAAACAGCTGTGGACGCGACATTTGGCATGCCACGCTGGATTTTGGCACACGCCTTAATTTTACAAAAGCCCCCTCGCACTCTCTGTATTTTACAAAAAGCCCCCTCGCCCTCTCTCTCTGCATCGATTCCCCATTCGTAAATCCCTAGCCGTCGCCCTCCCCTTTGCCGTGGCCCTTCTCCGCCGCCAGCCGTCTCCTCCTTCCCCTCCGACGCCAGCCGTCTCCGCCGCCCTCTCGGCCGCCCTCCCCGCCGGCAGCCGTCTCCGCCGCCCTATCGAGATGAAGGGGTGCACATCATTGAGCGGGAAGCAGCAGGCAGGACGCCGTGGAGCAGGGGCGTCGTCGTCCTCAAGCCACCCTCTCCCGCTCAATGGATGTGACCTCGCCGGTGCCGACATGACGAAGGACGGCGAGCCTTGGGCGAAAATCACCAGAGAGGTGCGCTACATGGATGTCGATTTCTGCAAGGTGCGTGTCCCCCTTCCCCTCGCCGATTTGCTTCGAATGCCCATGAATTTGGGCTTTCCTGATGAGTGCGAGCTTCTTGATGCTAACATTTGATTTGATGGCCATGGTAGGGGATTGAAAACCTACCCGAATTTGACTGGGGTATACCTCTATCCTCTCCTGATGCTGCTTTCAATGGCACTGACAAAAGTGACCATTGTTGCCACTTACTGAACCCTGCGAGAAGAGTTTGCTCTGATGGATATGACTATGGTCGTAGATTTCTTGTTTGTCCTCGTGAGGTTAGTCAAGTGCCCAACTTTTGTTTAAAAAAGTGTGTTGTTTATCTGTAGTTGTTATAGGTTGATCTGACCATTGTTGTACTGAACAAATTGGTGTGTTTTGCAGGGTTATGATACATGTGCTTATCTGAAGTGGGTAGACAAAGAATGGCAGGGGAGACCTAGGCAGGTGATTGGCAAACTTGCTGAAGAGAATGTGGCTATTCAGAAATTTGTGTTTGACAAGGATGCTGAAATTATGAGGCTGAGGGAAGAAAGGAAGGCCATGATCATGAAGCACAAGAAGGAGATCAGAACTAGGGATAGGAGGGAAATTTGGTTAGCCTGTTTGGTCTGCTGCTCTGCACTGTTGTATGGTGTTGTAGCACTAGTGATAAGAGGTTTTGTGTAGTAAGTTAGGTAATTTAGTATTTGGCATGATGTGAGAGGTGAAACCAGTGACTCTGTACAGATTATATGAAATCAGTGGCTACCTATTATCTATGTTCAGTGTTGTAAACATTCCAAACTGGAATCAGTGGCTTGAAATGAAATCAGTGGCTATGTTCAGTCTTCTGTTTACTTAACTGAAAATTCTCTTATTTGACATGAAATCGGTGGCTTGTTTACTTAACTGAAAATTTTTGTTGCAAAATTCTCTTATTTGACATGAAATCAGTGGCTTGTTTACTTAACTGAAATCAATGATTCTCTTATTTGACATGAAAATTCAGTTAACTTAAGCAAAATTCAGTTAACTTAAGCAAAATTCAGTTAACTTAACACTGCAAATTTCAGTTAAGTTAACCATTTGGAAGGGGCCCAGGGATCTTCAGGTAGTACAACTTGGCATATTTGGCACAAAGTGAGCACCTAGTACATTCTATTTTAGGATGTGTGCACATGGGCACAACATAAGCAGACAAGAACATGGGCAGATCAACATGGGCAGGGAAGAACATGCAGTTCAACAGCACTTGAACACCAGATTGCCATAGATACAGCAGTTCAACATGGACTGCTCAAAATAGATAACTTATATGCCAACATATAGATCAGCATACCTAACTACTCTTCTGCATCTTCACCTCTTCTACATCTTCTTCAGTTCTTGAGCTGCTGCAGGCGGATGGAGCGGCACACCTTCTTCACCTCTTTCTTCAGAGGCGCCTTCTTCTTGTTTTGCTGTGGCTCCTTCACCTCTTCTTCTTGTTCAACCTTCACCTCTTCTGGCAGGAGCTCGACGTCCGGCAGGAGCTCGACGTCGATGGGCATGTTTCTGCCACCCTCAACGGCGACCGGCGCAACGAGCACGAAGCGCGAACAACCCTAGTGCGCCGAGTGCAGGAACAGGGGAAGCAGAGGAACAGGGGAAGCGCGAATAAGCAGGTCCTTACCGTATTCAGGAGGGAACTCGTCGGGTTCCCTACGCCGCGGCTCCATGGCGCCTTGTGTCGCCGCCGATGAGGCCGACGGCGGCGTCGCCTCGCAGGAGGAGCGGGCAGAAATGAGGAGGAACAGGGGACGTGGGCAGAAGGGAAAGGTTTTGGAAGGGGTTTGCATCAGGGCCGATGACCAGGTGCTTTTCTGTCGAGGGATGGACTTGTCTGCGAAATTGCTAAAGCGCGAGGGTTTCTTTGTAAAAATGTGATCCGGACCCGACAGAGCCTACATGGCGTGCCACGTGTGCAGTTCGGGGTGGTTTTGTATAAATTTGTTACAGCAGACAAGTTGGAGGGCTAGTTTTGTGGGGTTTTTTAGTTCTTGTATGAAACTGTTTCCATCCCTACAAGTTTATGTATCAATAGTGGTATTAACTCATTCCTTGGGGAGGCCCACTGCCCGTCGTGCTTCCCGCGCCGGCCACACGGAATATCTGGATCCGGCCCCGTATCGCGCGTGCACGCACTACGCCGGCATGTCTCTACCGCCGGGAGAATCGTCGTCGACCAAGGTGACTCGGCCTGGCCCGGCTCGGCTCGATCGTGGTCGAGTAAAATTTGGAACCGTAAACCTCGGGCGACCACCTGCACTGCTGAACGGTCTAGGAGGCGGAAGGGATGCTCGTACTCGATTTGTTGTGGTGGCGAGAGCGAGCTTTATCGGCAAAGCGCCTTTAGCACTGTGCTCAATGCTGATCTCTCGCCGGATCCCAGCATCATTCCAGCGGCGAAGAAATGAAACCAGGCAGGCAACTGGCAGAGGGAGATGAAAGCGAGGGAGGAAAGGCGACGCGCAGAAGATCAGGTGGGCGCGCGCGCGCATCCGGCGGTCCATGGTGCCGCCTTCGACGCGACGGCGGTGGGCCCCGCGCCCGCATACGTGGTGCACGTAAGACAAGACGTCCGTGACAGAGCCTGACAGGCGACCCGGCCGCCGCCGGGCCCGGCGTCTCCTCCGACGACGAAATTACGACGCTGCCCTCCTCCGCTCCGCGCGTGTCCCGCTTGCTGCCACACAACTTACGCCGTTACACGCACGTGCGCACGCGTTCCTCTGCGATCGATCGCGTCGCGTGCAGCCTGTGTCATCTTTTTTGACAGCATCCATCCATGCCATTATTTTTCTCGGGCTCGCACCGGTTACCACACGGAGAGCATGCAAAAGCGCGAGACGTGCGTGGCGATATATGGGCGGCGCTTCGGTCGGAACGGCCAAATTGGTTACCTCTTCCCTCCTCCTTTGCGATGGAGAGAGATGCTTGCTGAATCGAATTCTATTGCTCGTACTGCCATATGCGGTTGTTTTCATGTGCTAATATATACAGCTTGTCGGAGGAACCACGAGTGTCGCCATCGATACAGTAGGAGTAGATATACCAATCTGGTAGTGTAGTACTCGCAATATGAAATTTATATATTTGGGCCATCATGAAAAGTAGCTTCATATTTTATCTATTAGGTATTGCAGATGTTTTTTTTATTCTATAATTTTGTCAAATATCAAATGGTTGACTTGCATGAAAACCAATATACCTTCTATTCTGAAATGGAAGTAGGATATTAACCAGAATGCTCGGTCTGCCACGGCCCACGTGGACTGTGAAAGCGTTCCTCTCTCATGAAAGGTGCCTAGGCTACGTATCAGTAGAACAACAAGCAATGAATACATGGTATGCAGTATACAAAAAAATAGAGTGATACATACTCTCTCTGTAAATAAATATAAAAGCGTTTAGATCACTACTTCAGTTATATATAAATAATCTTATTTACTTTTTTATGAAGGAAGTACTATATAGTCAATGGTAGTATACAGTATGAGGCGGGGCAGTCATTTTCTCACACGGAGTTATTTAATCCCCCGAGCAATTGTGGAAGTCCATTGGGTGGGTTGAACACACGTGGACGAATGAAACAATTGCCTAGCTACATTACTGTGAAAGAATTGGTCGCTACTGCTTGATCCAAGCCCTACCACGCACGATGACGGTCCTATTAGCAGTTTACTAATGTGCTCGAATTTAACTACTCCCTTCGTCTAGGTGAGTAAATCATCTTAGGTTGTGTACCGTGACCAAGGAGGAGGGAAAAACGAGAGACCTTAATATTTATTTGCTAATTCATAGCATTGCATGCAATGAGCTAACCACTGCATGTCGTGTTTGGTAGTATCAAATCATTAAAATAATGCACACCCCTCATCTCTTATTGATTGATATGTCAAGAAACAAGAAAGGAGGTAAAAGTTAATGCACCGTGCCTAAGTATTTTGGGATTATTTGGTTTTCGTAAGATGACTTACTCATCTAGACGGAGGGAGTATGATCTATTCGACTGGATTTCTCATAGATGCAGAATAATTAGTATTTTTACGGATAAGGTGATAGTTAAGAACGGCAGTGGAGCCTGACGATGGGCCTGGACTACTAGGAGAGACGAGGATAGGGCATTCAAATTTGTTTGTAGCAGAAACCCCAGCCCCTCTAGAGGTGTTGTCGAAAAAATTGTCGAAGCAAAGCTGCCTCCAGCTCCACAAAAACTAACCCTAAACTGCCTTCAACGGGTCAAAACCACCGCAACTACATGTCATATTGATGATTGATCGTGTAAAGGAGTGGCATGACTGCATAGTGGAAGCAGTCCAAGACTGACTCTCGAGGACAACAGAATTGTTCACGAATGGGGATTGGGGTGGACATCGCCAAACGATACATTCAACAAACAAGCTGTAGCGAAACGCCATATGCTAGTTTGGGCGTTACGCCTTGTACAATGCTAGGTGCTTAGAAAAATAAACCAGATTTTTTAAGACCGGTGCCTATTTCTATAGAAGAGACGTCTAATTAAGCGTCTATCCTGTACAAATAAACATTGATGCTTGAAAAAAGTCTGGTTTATTTCTTCAAGCACCTCTTTTAAGCACCTTGCATTGTGCAAGGCGTTAGCAGCAAAAGTGGAAGTGTGGAACTGATAGAAGTAGAGAAGAACAAACACATGGCGGTAGGTCAGCTGTTGGAAAGAACGAAGGGCCCGACGCGACGATACAATTTTCGTAGGGAAGGTAGTAGAACAGTGAGTGGAGAAGTTGCGAGAAGCAGACCACGCGTGTGGCGGTGAAGGTGAATGATCGAACAGATCCGTGCACTGAAACCGCTGCCCAAGCCATCCCGTAAGCGTCAGGCATCACCCACGGCCATGGCACGGTTGATGGGCTCATGGGGCAGCGACTGCGGCGTCCGGGGCTGGGTGCGGCCAGCGATGTGAGGCTGGACCGGGGGAGACGGTCCCTACGTAGGTGCGGGCGTCGGATGGGGGACACGGAACATGGCCGAAGCAGCAGGATGCCAGAATCGATCGGCTCCTGGTGGAAAGCGCCGATGGATAGTGGCAGATGCGCCCGTTGCCTACGCACCGCTTGCTCGCGACCCCACTATCTGCTCCTGTTCCTCCGTCCGCCCCATGGCTCCGGGAGTACCTAGTAGTAGCGATTAGTCCTTGACCGGTTCATCGACGCAGAGCCCGCCTTGTCTGGATGCCCACCGAACCGCCGACGCAAACACGACGCGCCGCTGCGACTATCGGCGCGCGCGGTTGCGTCCACGGGATGGTGATCCTGCCTGCGTTGCTACCGCACGCAAGGCGGACAGCGAGCGCGGCGCTGCAACCGCCAAAACCACACTGCTGGGATCACGACTCGGAAACCGGACAGCCTGAGGATGCAGGCGAGAGCAAGCAAGTTTTTCTCCTCCTTGCCGCTCCGGTCGCCTCGTCTCATCATCTCATCTCATCTGCACCCTCTTCCCTCCACACAACGGCACCAGCAACACATCATGTAATCAAGAGATCGCTTATCACCCACCGTACCAATCGATCGACATCCGTCTCAGCCAACCGCGCTTCAATTTTCATGCACACAAATCACTGCGCATGGCCCCCTCCTCGCTAGTCTGAATTTCTGATACGCACGTTTGAGCTAGCACATGTATCACTTGCCGCCCTGCCAGTCGCCGTCTGAAAAATGAATTCCATCTCCCTTCCCTTCTTTCAGCGACACGACACGGCCGATCGCAACCGCGGCAGATGCTTTCGGATCGACTGTGAGGCCAACCTCCATCCCCAGCCTAGCTAGAATTTTCTTTTTCTTCCAGAGCTATGATTAGCACAAATAGAGCGGCAGCACGACCGACCCGGTGTATGGCACACATTGACACGCCATTACGGCCAGGGCCTCGCTAGGCTACCTTTGGTACTAGCACCTGCAATCGTGTTTCCTTCCTGCATGCGACGTCGCCGTCGATGGGAGGTGGAATCTTGGCTATGCTTTGTCTAAACGTGAGTGGGGGCTGCAAGGGACAAAAGGTGCTCCCGCGTCCAATCAGGGGAAAATGCTCTTGTCATGAGCCTGTTAGACCTGGGCAATTAACTACCACTCCTGGTGAGTACACTAGTTTATCCCTGAGATAATCAAGTCATGCGGTAGCTTGATGCCAATTCTTGGCGCATGGCAAAAATTCAATTGAACAGATGCACAAAAATTAGGCTTGTGCATGCACTTTGTTATCATAAGAGGATAAATCCACATATGGTATATATTTTTCCACTTAGAGAACAACTCATGTTTGTGTGTATGCTCCTAATTAAGCACTGTCGGGTTAAGGCGACTTTGTTATTCTCGGGAAAATCCTGGCGACAGAGTGAAAGTGATGCATCACCTTAGAAACGGTGAAAAGTTAAAAAGGCAACGTACGAGTAGCCCTAGCTCACATTAGCCGCCCCCTCCTCAATTAGGATCCCTCTGCCTCCCACCGCCGCTGATGTCGGTCCGTCTCATCTCCTGTGGACTTAGGGTCATGGGAGCGCGGTTGATCCCGGCCTTTGCCGGCGGGAGGGCTTCACTTTTAGAAGTGTCTTCGAGATTTGTTAGGGTTTGTGTCCTGCTTACGAAGGCGAGATGACGGCGGCTACCTGAAAATGAAATAAGGTTCTTCCTGCCTAGCCCCCGTTCAGTTGGTGTGTCTAGCATCGTTGGTAGGCTGTGGATGTGTCTTTCCGGCTGATCTATCCTTGGTGGATTTTCTCGGATCTGTGCGTCTACGTTCGTGTGTTTTCAGTTTGGATCCTTCCGATCTACGCTACTCTTCATTGGCGGTGATTGCTGTTCTGGTGTACCGGTCCTATGGGGCCTTAACACGATGACTTCCCGACTGTCTGCTACAACAAATTTTGCCCGGTTCCAGTGAGGGAGGGGAGAGGACGGCGGCGCGCCTTCGGCTCGCTTCAGTGTTTGTAGTCGTCTCTAGATGGTCTATGAATCTGGACGTAATTTTTATCATTTCTGATGTTCGTTATACTGCCGTGATTGAAGATGGTAGATCGAAAGTTTTTGAGAAAACAGTGAAAAGCTAAGGGTATGGAAGGCGGAATGGGAGAAGAGGCTAGACATTGTTTATTTTTCTTTCCTTGAGTGGATGAGCTTGTGACAAAAACAGTCCTCTTTTTACAAGAATATTTGTGCAATAGATCGATTGACGTATTGTTTGCAAACCTTAAATCTTGTGTCCCCCACAATCGGTCTCATCAATTAATTTCCATAGAAAAGGAATGACTATCCACATGAGATTGATTTTTAATTTCATAATGAACAATCAAGGAAATGGATGCTGGTTTCAAAAGTGACCCCTATAATCCTTTAAATTCTATATGCAGCATGCAGCATCTAATTATATAACCCACCCTCCATCCTTTATGGTTTATAAGGCCCACACATATATCCATAGATTGACAATTCCATCAATATAATATGAATTGTATATTACAAAAGTTATGCAATTAAAAAATTCAGCATTTTTAGTTTCTAATTATATTATTTTTGCAATATATAACCCGTATTACGTTTGTCAAAATTATCAATCTAGGAATATGTGAGGGCCTTCCAACCAGAGAGGAGGTTGTATCACATGTTAAGTCCAATCATGGTCTACAAGTCTGACCGGAGAATGTGGTTCAATGTCAATATTCACAAACATCACACTCAAGTATGGCAGGTTTACATGAACAAGGTCATCGAAACATATCGCCTTCTTTGAAAAAACAGCAATATATTAATATCATGAAGATACTAATTACACCTACCATTTGCACAACAAAATGTTTCACAGACATTAGGATGCACACAGCCGGAAAAAAACAAATGCCTCGCCACAGTGATCAACTCCTCTCAGCAGCAGCACACAAACCACCACCAAAGACAACATCTGAAGAACATAAAAGGTCTCCAAAAGCGGCACCTTCAAAAAGGAATCAGTGCACAAGTGTCGTCGTTGCCCAATCCAAGATCTTAGCTTTTCACCTTGGAGAAAGTCTGAGCTCTCAAAACAGTACCTTCAACAAGGCAAATGCCAGGCACAACCAATGAAGATCAGACCCTAGGTTTTCACCTTGAAAGTCCCGACTCGGCACCCCAGGAGTACCACCAAAAATGAAGTCCTCGAGTGTTACCTTCCCCACTTGTCACTGTTGATTCTTAAAGTTGTCAAACACCTGTCTGACTCCATCACCTCCAAGACCCTCTCCGCCTTACTCATCCTCCGATCTCAGCCACCATGATTTTCTCCACCGCTGTCCACGCCATGGAAATCGAGATACCGATATGTCCTATGGTGTCTACAAACAACAGAGCTTCGTGCCGCACCCTCGTGGAGCCATGTAGGTTGATATGGACGCACACGACCAGATTCTATCTGATCCAGATATCCTTCGGCACTATTTCCGGAACACATCGACGGCCAGATCGACGAGGACCGATCATGCAGATCATTGCCGTGATGCGAGAATAGCACTAGGACCACCACCACACCGCTGCGTCCACCATGCTGACGCCATCACCGCCATGGCGCGGGACACCGACCCGCATTGCCCACAGCTCGCGCCGCTGGCTAAAGAAGGACGCCAGATCGGGACGCATCCCGATCTGCCGCCACCCCCTCGCCTGCACGATCCGTCACCTTGAAGCCTGTTGTGCATAGCCGGTCCATAGAGCCGCCGCCGCACCACTGCAACCCTCGCCATTGCAGTGTCCCGGCCCAGCCGCGCCATCTTGTGGCGGAGGCCCTGTGCAAGAAGGCGAACCGCTCCGCCACCGCCGCCGCCGGCCAGGCTTTGTCCGGCTGCGTCCTAGCGGCGGCTGGATCCAAACATATCAGATGGCCAATTGTTTCCCTTGACCAAGGCTAAGTACCTATAACTTCATCGTAATAAATGTAAAATTGAGCATTTCTTGTTGTACGTTCCTATCTGTTCCTACGCAGCTAGGAAGAAGACGTGAAAGCAAGTTAAATTTCATGCCCCTGAAAGAAATTAAACTTCATATATCTTGACTTGCGCCGATGGATACTTTAAGTAATTTAGTCTAACTTTTTGTATGTGCGCACTAATGATGTGGCGACTATACTTAGTTATGCATGTTGCTTTTTTTAAACGTTGAGTACAACCCAGATATATGAGCATACACACACAGTGTCTACTCAACGTGTTCAAAGTCACAGACTGGGGGTACAATACACGACGACCCTCCTAAGAGCAAGTACAATAAGGTGACATAAGCAGGCTATTAGGAATATATATTATATCTTTACTTAGTTGAAAGAGAGAGAAGAGAAAAGAGATGAGTAGCCAGCTGCAACACGAGACCCAAGACACTTTATGAGGATGTAAGGTGGGCCAACCACTACTGGAATTAGCTTATTTCCCGTCTGCCAGTTCGTTGCCGTTAGCTGGCTGACGACAAAGAACGTCTTTGCCGTCCGCTTACAGAAAACGAACGACAAAGAACTGGCTGATGGCAAAGAAGGTCTTTGCCATCAGCCAGTTCTTTGCCGTCAGCTGGCGGACGACAAAGAGGGAGGTGGGCCCACTAACGAGCAGATTTAAAAAAACTAACGACCCCTCTTTGCCGTATGCTAGCAGATGACAAAGAGCAAAAAAGCGGACGACAAAGGGGACGGATGGCAAAGAAATAACCTAACTAACGGCTTCCCCACCCCGTCCCTCCCCCTCTCTCTCTTTCTGTCCTCTCCC